>NC_052481.1:15223395-15524278 GCF_009730915.1 Dioscorea cayenensis subsp. rotundata | reverse complement strand
TTTCTCGGCCAACTATGAATAGTATTAGCTACAATGAATTGCTACAGTGCCGGCCTGAAATACTCCAGAATCCATGTTCTCATCAAGGTAACGTAAATTGGCATACGTTTACGTCATAGATCGCTTTGCTCTTTCAATAAATGGCTACATTGGTGGAGATCTTGTTATACATGCACAAGGTAGAATACTTGAATGTGACTGCCTTTATGCCCCTCCAAATCATTATGCTAACTTGAATATGAGGAGGTTGGCACTCATTCTCGCATCTTGAACCCGACTTATGTCTTCGCGTTTGCTCCTTCTCAAGATTTCCTCCAAATGGTGCATTCACGATCTACATTGGCTTCTTTCTCTAACATTTGGCTTCACAACCCTATATGCATGAAAGTAATATAAATGCACACATATTAGTGCTAAAACCTGATAAAAGTAATGCTCATCATAAGAAAAGAACACTTCGCATTCTTATCACACAAGCACTTATCAAACTCCCCCACACTTAAGCTTTTGCTTATCCTCAAGCAAAAAATTAAAACATTAAGGCATAAATGAAGGAAATATTGGAAGTGATTTGCCTTAGGTTCACCAAAGTATACAAAGAGAGCATTCTACATGTAAGGGAAGTTTCAACATTAAATACGAAAAATCAATGCTCTAGCTAAAACCTTGAATTAAAAGGGATAACAAACCCGAAATCGTGTAAGTGTGTGTAAACTCGCTCAAGTCAACCCAAGGTATACTCCTCAAAGTTCCAAGTAAAAGGGACTTATTTATCTACCAAAAAGTAATGAAAATTTGAAAAGATGGTAGTAGCTTCACACATCCTCTAAGGTAGCCCTTTCCAAAGCGGCCGCTAATGTGGGTTTCACACTTTCGAGGTGGTAGCTTTTTCTACTGGGGTGGTCATTTTCACTCATCCCATGAGATAGATCTTTCTCTCATTTGGGCATAACTAGTATCTGACTTATGAGAGTAGCTTCATACTTCATAGGTGGTAGCTCTTTCCACCCAACAACATAACTAAACAATGAAACTCTTTTTTTTTTTTTGGAAATTAACAAAAGAAACAACTATAACTAGTCCCTTTAACATCAAACTTGAGTTTCCAAAAGAGTTTAAAGAGTGAGTAGTGCAACAAGTGTGAAACGGGCAAAAATTCCTAGGAATTCAAGTAAAAACTAGAGCATGAGAACATTTAATGTTAAAAACTCTCCTAAACTCAAGAATATAATTATTACAACTAAGGTTAACCACCATTGGCTATGTGAGCATGTATAACAATTGAACTAATATAAAAGACATGTGCACTATGAAACTCCACTCCCCCCACCCCACACTTAAGTTATACATTATCCCCAATGTACCATGCAAGCACAAAAGAAAATAAATCAATCAAGTATAGATGTGAGAGTGACAATTGAAACAATACTCCCCTGACTCCGAGTGTTGCATTTGATGGAGATAAATCCTTGGGAGTAAAGTTCCAACACGTTGTGAAGCACACACGACCCACATTGGCAGTGTCCATGACTAGTTCTCAATTCCCATACTGACAAGACCATCTTCACGCATACATGAGGGGTTCAGTAAAGCTCAATAAAAACAAAATAGCTTTATTATATATAAAAGATAAGGCAATGAATACAACTCGAGATAACAAAATGAAAATGAACTCAAAAGAAAAGTCCTTTCTGAGTATAAAAGTTCAATAATAAAACAAAATAAAGAAAATAAAAAATTTAAAATGACGAATCAAGCGTCTATATCACGCTCTTGCTCTAAACCTACTGCTGGTGCTAGATGAATAGATGTCGGTGGAAATAGTGGTGGTGATACTGGAGGGGTCCTTGACCTCCTAATAAAGGGTGAGGATGCATCTCACCCTAATAGCTGCAGTACGATGTCAAGACACGGCATCATCACCGCATACTGCGCAACATGTAAAGTCTGAACCTCCGCGAGCTCAGACCGAAGCTCACACACAGCACTCTCGAGCCTCTCAAAATGATCATGAGCTCGAGAGGGAGTAAAAATTAGTATCGAATGCCATAGTGTCTCCTGCGTTGCAATGGGTGCTCTGGTCCCTATCGGTGCAAACTGAGGCTTGGGAACCTGTCTTGAACCCTCCGCTACATCCCTTTCACCCTCAATGATCTCCGTGGTAGCCGTAGCTAGAATGTATGCTCCAGGCACACATCTACGCACCAACCCCATCATCCTAATCGTATCAAACCCAAGAGGAGAAGGCACGACTGTCCACTCGGCACCTCAGATGGCGTCAAGAACACCTATCCCCAAGATGTGTCTAGTGACATAGGGACCAGTGAATAATACTCCTGCTCTCGCTAATTGGCCCTGGTGCCTCAAGATGTCCACCACTACATTCCCCCGGTGAATCGGCCATTGCAGACAATGGAGTATAAATAGAGTCAGTCCTGCTTGCGCAAAAAAACTATGTTGTCACCTCGACCGGACACAGACCTACTGAGGATTGAGTGTAAGTATCTGTAGCTCAGCCGGGATAGGCTTGTGGCCTTGGACACTCTTGGTTCATACTGCCCATGTCCACAAAAACCTCGGTACACTTGCTGCGGAGTCACTATGCCTGGGAAATTCGTTGGCAAGCGTCCATACTCCTTTGTACCTGTGTAGGTTTCGTCATACAAACTCATACAAATGGATAATTCAGTAACACTCATACAAAATGGATGTCTGAATACTCGGAACTATATAGCATTCACGATGTCAGATCTCCCATATGGCTAATCAAACTCGAAAGATGCCAACACCTCTACCATCAATGCACGGAAAACTGGCTCTTGGATAGTCAATAATCTTCTCCAACTTCCCACTAATAGAATCTCATTAGGTAGCTCATCACCCCGCCGAATCTCTCCCAGCACACTCAAATCCACAAAGTGAGACTGACCAAAACTGAGTGCTGATACACTTTCAAATCAAGCCTGATGCTCATGATTCAAGAACTCCATGTGTACTAGCTCAGGTGGGGTCTCTCTAGGATGCATAACTTCATGCTTCTTCAAACGAGGTGCCATATCTATAAGAATTAACTAGAAAATGATCAACAAAGCTCTAGAAATAGTACTGCAGAATTCCACACGGGCTTGTGGAAATTACCCACACCCGTGTGGAACTGCGGGGCATGAAATCCGCATGGTTGCACGTCAATGCTCCAAGACTACAACTTAAAAACCACTGTTAAATGCTTTCTAAACATGCATAAACTATTATAAAGTGGAAATTGCCTGCAACTCAAGACTTTTGATCTATTAAAACAAGAATTGGCGAAGAAGAGATGGTAAAAGGTTTGCCGATGAAATAAGTATGAAAAATTCAAATTTAGTGCTGAAATTGACTGGAAACCCCACTAAAACAGGGATATGTGGGACAGGAGACTGATCAAAGTCGATCTTCGAGTGATTGGAAGTGAAGAAGAAGAGAGTTCAAGAAGATTTTAGAGAAAAACTTGCTTCTCTTGAAATTTTACGCATCCACACAGGCGTGCGGAAATTACCGACACCCATGCACCTCCACCAAAGAGACTAAAAGTGGCAAATACATGCCCCTGTGCGCTCTAAAGAAAACACTCAACCTCTCTGAATGTAACCGCACAGATATGTGGAAAATGCCCACGCCCGTGCACCCGTCCCACAGGGGCAGACTCATGCCCCTGTGGCTTTTCAGTCCAACCGAGAAGAATCACTAAGTGTTTCGTATGCTCGTGCGAAAATTTCGCACGGATGTGGACATTCACAGGTCAAAGTCATAGGGGCGATCTCACTCTATTGTGTCTTCTTTTGATGGAGGAGAGCTCTGCTGCAGAGATCCACACGAGCATGTGGAAATTACCAACGCTCGTACGTTTATCATAGAATCGCCCATAGGGGTGAGTCCACGCCCTTGTGTGCTCTCGAGGAAAATTGCTAAGCCTCTGAAGGAAGATGCATGCCCGTGCGGAAATTACCCACCGGCATGTGAATCTTACAGGGTCGTTCACAGGGGCAAGTCCATGCTCTTGTGCCTTCTCTGGATGAGCTCGGAATGTAGACCGATGGGTGTGTGGAAAATACCCACCTCTGTGTGTTTTCTCTGGATGCCTTACCATGTAAAATACACCAGCTAAAACATGAAAAACTCGCTCAAACGACCAAATCTTCACCAAATACATTAACGCACATGATTACACCAAAAATCCATGAGAAAATCACAGCAATGTATTAAAATATATAGACACTAACACTCGACACCTTATTCATGCAAACACTAAACTAACAACTAAGAAAATAGTAAACACTTGGGTTGCCTCCCAAGAAGCGCTTGTTTAACATCACTATGCTTGACGTACCTTATCTTACCTCACGGGGGTTCATAAATGAAGGTTGCCCTCTTACCCATAGCTTGAAAGAATGAAGAGCAGAGTCACTTAAAGGTAGAGGGAGAGTTATCGGGATTGCTACCACCTAGCAATGGTTCATCCAACTTGTTCAGTTCTCGCACATCCCCAACAACCTTGGGGCATTTCCGGTGGCGTCTCTTTACCCTCTTAATCTTCCGGAGTACATTCTTCATAATCCTCGGAGTAGATGGTACTTCTTCCGTTGAACCAAGCATCATTACTTCCTCATTGTCCACCTTTTGGTTGAATAAACCCTCGTACAGGTGCAGATTGAACATTTCCTCCATATATTCATCAACAATCTCATCAGTAGTGTCGAAAAAGTAAAGTGTATCATCAAAGTCAAGAGAATGACGCATGGCTTCGGTGAGGCGGTATGTGAGCTTATCATCTCCAACCCTTAGTGTCAACTCCCCACCATCCATGTCGATCAATGCCTTGGAAGTACGCAAGAATGCTTTCCCAATTATCAAAGGTACATCTGCATCCTCATCGACATCCAACACTACAAAATCTAAAGGAAAAATGTACTTGTCCACCTTGACAAGCACGTCTTCAATGATGCCCCTCGGATGTCTCACCATTTGGTCGGCCAATTGCAATGTCATACGAGTGGGCCTAGGCTCTCCCAAGCCTAGATTCTCTATATGGTTGTTTGGATCCTCATCGGCCAAACCATTAAGCTGCGCTAATTGCTGAATCATTTGGATGAATGCTGGCTTTGGCTCGAAATTTGGAGCTGTAATCCGGGGTCGCACAATACTCGATTGTGTGCCCAAAACTGAGGGTCTAGCATAATCAACAAATGTCCTCTGTTGCATATTCTATTCTGCCATATTATCTGACCCTTCAACTTCTATTTTTCAGCTTGATTAGACGGTTCTTGCATAGGTTCTCTTCCACTTCTTATGAGTGTACGTTCAAGTTTAGGATCTCCTTCAATCAATATTGAAGGGTTCCCTCAGGTCATAACCTGGAACTGCAACCAAAGAAAGAAAACAAATCTGAATGATGATGGAAGAAGAAGATGTGAAATAGAATGAATGAATGAATACCTAAGAAAACAAAGTGCAAAGTATCTCTAAATGGCTACTCCCCAGCAATGGCGCCAAAAACTTGACAAACACCCCTTGCATATATCCTGTAAGTGCACTGGTTTGTCAAAGTAATAAATCCCAGATGAGTGGGTATCGTATCCACAGGGAGTACGGAATAAAAACACTTAAATTGTTTCTTAACTAAGCGTAAAGTGAATAATAGTTGTGTGACAAGATATAATGTAACAAAAGTAAAAAAAAAGACAAGGAAGAGAGCACATGTAAAATGGAGGTAAGGCAATCAATAAAAATGGGGTACCTGGATATTGTTCCACCTAGGACAATCATTTCAAGTGTAAAACCTTCTATTATGCTTTCTAACTAATGCATTAACGGGTCATGGAGATCCTTCAATACATGGTCTCAAATCTAAGGTCAACCATGCCTAACTTTATACATGTCCCGGAGGAGAAATTGAACAATCTCTCAACCTTGCACTCGCATAGAAGTGCAATGAATTGTAGGGATTCCAAATGAGAAATCCTCTTCCGAAATGTAGACCTAACCCTTTGGTCCAGGATGAAGGTCTCTAGTCACAATTAAGACCTAGGTGCTAAAATCATTTCAACTTCACTCTGTTGCCTCTGCAACTATGCCTCAACGGAAGATCATCCCTTAGCCCATTCACTCTACTATGACTACAAAGAACTCGAGGAAATGGAGATAGGATAAATCACATAGGTGGGGAAAGGTGATGCTCCTCTATCTCTCAACTCACCCTCCTAACCCTCTCCAATCTAGCTTTGTCCAACTCTCATGGTGTGTCACTCACTCACAAGGGTTACCAATAAGAATCCTCAACCCTTGTGTCACTCTAAGGGAGTATTCACACAATTAAGCATTCAAGATTGGAACTCAATTAAAACATCAATTAATGAAACAAATACATCCTAGGGTTCACAAATCCATGTACCCACTAGGGGGTTTAGCTTTCTATAGATCTAGTTACAATCAATTAAATCAAATGCAAAAACAAGTAATCCATATAAAATACCCTCGATAGTCGTGATGATGGTCTTGTGGAGAAGCTTCTACTCATCCAAGGGTCATTTTGTCTGGTTTAGGATACACCTCGCCAGATCAGTGCCGATGAAAGCTCTCCCATTAAACTTCTTCCAAATGTAGCATGATGTAGGAGACATAGAACCTCTCCCAATCCCTAGCCAATACCTATCCAAACCTTAGCCTCCGTCCTCTCTCATGTTGAGGAAAAGATGGAGAAAAGAATGTTGAAATCGGGGCTAAAATCGGCCTTAAATATGGCTGGAATTGGGCATCCACACGCCCCTATGGATTCACCACATGGCCCGTGGAATTTCCACACGGGCATGGATAATTTCGACACACCCGTGTGGATTCTCTGGAATTCACTTTTCTAGGCCGGCTGTGAACAGTACCTGGTACAATGAATTGTTATATTATTTACTACAGTGCCTTGCTATAGTACCGGCCCAAAACACTACCGAATGCATGTTTCCATCGAGATAACATAAACGGGCACACATTTACATCGTAGGTTGCTTTGCTTCTTCAATAATGGCTTCATCGGTGAAGATCTTGCTATTAATACACAAGTCAGGATACTCGAATGTGACTGCCTTTGTGCCTCTCCAAATCATTGTGCTAACTTGAATACACGGAGGTTGGCACACATTCTTGCATCTTGAGCCTGACTTATGTTTTCGCATTTGATCTTTCTCAAGATTTCCTCCAAATGGTGCATTCACGATCTACATTGGCTTCTTTCTCTAACATTCCGCTTCACAACCCTATATGCATGAAAGAAATATAAATGCACACATATTAGTGCTAAAACCTGATAAAAGTAATGCTCAGCATAAGGAAAGATCACTTCACATTCCTATCACACAAGAACTTATCAACTATGTATTGAAGGATCTCCATCACTCATTAATGAATTAGTTAGGAAGCAAAATAGAGGGTTTTGCAGTTGAAACGATCGTCTTAGGTGGAACAATATTCGAGTCCCCATTTATATTGATTGCCTTACCTCCCCTTTACTTGTGCTTCACTTTTTTGTCCCTTTTATTCTTGTTTACATTACATCTTGTTAACAAAATCATTATTCATCTTTCACTTGGTTAAGAAATAATTTAAGTATTTTTATTCCCTACTCCCTGTGGATACGATTCCCACTCACCTTGGATTTTATTACTAGACAAACTCGTGCACTTGTCAACACTTATCAAACACTTGTAGAACTTCTTGGAAATCTGTGACACATTCAAGGCAAGCAATGTGTTTTAGGATGCAGTTCACATTTGACTCTTTTCATTCCCAGTACGAGGAATGGACAAGAAATAGCTAAGTTCCTTGCTACAAGGGTCAGTCACTATGTGGACATATTTGGCTGAGAAGTTTCTTACTCGATACTTTTCTGCTGTAAAGATTACGAAGCTCAGAAATGATATATCTTCTTTCAGATAGATGGAGTTCGAAACCTTGTACGAAGCATGTGAATGGTAAAAGAAATTGTTAAGGAACTGTCTTTAATGTGGGATTGTCGAGTGGATGCAGATTCAGATTTTTTACAATGGTTTGAACTTGGCTACTAAGCAAATGTCAAATGCGGCAGGCGGGGGTTCTCTTTGTAGTAAACAACAAATTGAAGCATATACTCTTATTGATGACATTGCATCAAATGGCTATCAGTGGAGCTCAGAAAGAAACTAGCTAGTGAAGTCTACTAGAATCTATGAGGTTGATGTACTAACTACCCTAGCTGCACAAGTGGAAGCTATTGCCAAGAGGTTAGATGTTATACAAGTTCAACAACAAGCACCAGTCATGAGTTGTGAATCTTGGGATGGCCAAGCTGGGCCGATTGTTCCATCTCATGAGGGGACCCCTAGCATGGAGTGGGTTGATTGTGTAGATTACAATAATAGATTCCAGAATAATTCCTACAGTGGCACCTACAATCTGGGGTGTAGGAACCACCAAAATTTCTCTTGGAGCCAGCAAGGGCAAGGACCACAAGGGTAGTTCAAGCCAATACAACCCCAACCTATATCTCCTTGACCATCATATCAAGAAGGAAATGGGCCAACTCTTGAAACTTTGTTAGCAAAGTACATCCAAGCTAATGATGTCCATCTAATCGGACATGAAGAATTGCTAAGAAGCCAACAAGCATCCTTGCAAAATCTGGAACATCAAGTTGCACAGATTCCCAAGACTCTTGCTAAATATCCTCTAGGTTCATTGCCAAGCAATATAGAAGTCAACTCTTTTGAGTCCCTAAAAATGGTCGCTTTGAGAAGTGGAAGGGAAATGACATCAACAAAAACTCGTGTGTGAGAAAAATTCTCCTGAACTTGAAGTGGTGATTGTGAAGGATACATCTACGGGTGGTAGTGTTGAGCAAAATGAGAGGGAGTAATTCAAGGAGGAGACCAAGATTCCTAGTTTCCAACCTAAGTAACCTTATGCAGCTAAGGTGAAGAAGGATCAACAAGATGAGCAATTTAAGATATTCCTTGAAATGTTCAAGACCTTGCACACTAATGTCCCATTTATTCCATTGCACAAATGTCACACTATGCTAAGTTCCTCAAAGAATTATTGACTAATAAGAGGAAGCTAGAAGATGTAGCCACTATAACTATGAGCGAGGAATGCTTCGCCATTATCTCCAACAATATCCCTAAGAAAGAGAGTGATCCAGGAGGATTTTTCATCCTGTCTACCATTAGGGAGATGCTTGATGGAAAAACACTTGTTGATCTTAGGGCAAGTATCAACTTGATGCCCTCTAAAATTTTTCAAAAATTGGTGCTTGGTGATCTTAAACAAACAAAGATGACTCTACATCTTAACAATTTATATTCCTGGTAGATTTTGTTATTTCGGATTTGGATGACAAGGCTGAGATACGCCTGATACTTGGGCATCCATTTTTGGCCACTTCACAAGCAATGATCAATGTCTAGGATGGTCGAATGTTATTAAGATTGGGTGATGAAGAAGTGTGTTCAAGTTGAAGGATGTTAGGTGTCACTCAATGGATGGTGATAACACATGTTATGCTTTAGATATTATTGATGATTGTGTTTTCGATTTTGTGAAGGACACGTGGATGAAGGACGACTTATCCAAATTACTATATGATGAACAACCGCCTGATGGATTCATGGAGGAGACCCACCCTCAATGCCACTTCAAAGACTCTAAGGGGAAATTCAAATTAGTCAATCATAGTGTCTTTCTAGCCAAGAAGCGGTGGAAGCATTTGGTCATCAACAAGAAGAGCATTACCCCACCGACCTCCCCTAGGGCTTGCATGTATCGTTTGGATTTAAGTGAGGGGGAAGTTTGCTTGATTGATACATCAATCCCTTATTTGTGTGTTCAGGGTGTAGGAAGTTTTGTGGAAAATCGATGTTATAATCTCCCATGAGTGCTACAAGGTACTTTAAGCTAGTGACGTTAAACAAGCTCTTCTTAGGAGGCAACACAAGTGTTTACGTGTTTGTTATTGTGTTTTTCTCTAGTTGTGTTTATTGTTCTTTATTTTATGTTCTTTGTTGGGTATTTGTTGTTGTTGGACTCGAGTTTTTCTTCTCTTGTACGGGTCATTGTGAGCTCAAATGTGCTCAAACTTTAGTTCCAAGGCTCTATTTCAAGCTAGCAGTTAGTCGGGAGTGTCTGTGTTTTGTTTTTGTAGCTCCTCAATTTTTCCAGGCAAGCACGGTCATGCTTGTGGCTGTGTATTTTGCAGGAGCTAAGAAAATTGGTTTTCAGAGCAAGCATCGGTGTGCTCTCACTCGTACCACTGACCGTTTGTATAAGTGACACATAATTACTTCCCCGAAAGTGTGCGGGATTGGCAAGTAATACCTCATGTAAAGACATGAGGATCATATTCCTCTGGGTTAAGGATCTACTATTCTCCTTCGCCACTTACAATCAAGCCCAACATCTTAAACAAGAGAATTTGCTCTACTAGATGCAAAACAATACATAAGATACGGCTAGGAAAATTAAAGAACTAAGCAAGAGATTACAAGAGATACAATGCAATGCAAAGGCCTATGGATGTGGATCCCCTTGAGGGGGCATCATGATGCAAGGATGAAGAACAATAGATGCAAGGGTAATTTAGACCGAGGGATCTCTAGAATAGATCAACACCAATTTCTTGGTGATTGAACCCTAATCCCATATGAATGTTGGACCGAATCTCTTCCTAACCAACAACCCCACCATTGCATTAAGAACAAGAAGATCACAAGAGAAGAGTACACTTAACTTAAGTATACACTTGAAGAACGGAGGGATACCGACATCCAATCTCTCGACATGTCGCTACAAGCAACCCATTTTAATTCAAACATGATCTAATACATGTGAGTAGGTTACATCAACATGTACAACTAAAGATAGAACTGCTGATCTCTCTATAAGTAATTCTAAGAATGAAACACAATGAATTAATCATAAATTAACCCTAGCAATAGAATTAAGCAATAATCATCCAAAATACATGATGAACCCGGTAAGGTTCACTGACATCCGGTGGCCTTGCGGTTTTAGTGTGCCATTATACAAGTGTGAGCAAGAATATGAAGTAAAACACAATAAGAGTATGTAGATGAGACTTCCGAGTCGAAATGATGAAGAAGGAGGTGGAGATCGGGCTGGATGACACTTCCTGATAAGTGCTTGAGTAGACATATTTTTGTATATATTTTACATGCATTAAGCATCACTTTTACCATGGTTTATGTGTCATATTGTGTATTTGGTGTTCTTTTGTGCAATTAGGTTATGAATTTGTTGAAGAGTCAAAAGGAAGTAAAGATAGGCTATAAAGACACAATGTTGGGAGTTCTTGTCCAATTCAAAGACCAAGACACAAGAGGAGTTCATGATTGTGGAGATGTGTGCCAACTTCCAAGGAGATTCAAGCCAATTTACTAGTTGGAAGGGCACAAAGGGTGTCACATCCTCATGTTCCTTCTCTTTGTGAAGATTGCAAGACCTTTGAAGGATGCGTCGGTGAAGAAAAGTCTTATAGCCTACCACATGGACATGTGCCCGGCCATATGGCCTCAAGAGAAAAGTGTTTGGACCGTGTTTGTGAAGAGTATTGCAGCTAAGTACAGTAGTAAAATGATGGAGAATTGAACTGTAGCAGGACTGTAGCAGAATTACTGTTCACGTGCCCCTATGGAAATTGCTGCAGCCCACACGGGCACATGGAAAATCCACATGGGCGCATGGGCCATGTGACAGAAGCACTTTGTGCCTTTAAATATCCCTCTTGCCATATTCTTTGACATCTTTTGTGCGGCTCTTGAGGGGTGAGATGGCTAGGGCTTGGAGAGGTGGTCTTTGCCAATTTAGAGGGTGTTCTTCACCAACTTTGATAGTTTCCTTTGCCGTCATAGCACTTGGGAAGACATCGACTACCTAGCTTTGGAGAGGAATCCTTTAAGACATTGAACTACCCATCAAGGCCAATTATCATGAATTCAAGGGGTTTTCTCTATGATTTTTGTTGCTTTTCATTGTATTAATCACTATTTTGTAACTTGCCGCATGAAGGGCTAAACCCCTAGTAGGTATTTGGGTATGTGAACCCAAGGATTTATTCTTTTGTATTGATTTGCTTTATATTTCTAGTTAATCTGAGTTGATTTGAGTTTTATTCTTTTGATTTCATTGCTTGCATGTGTTATTGATCATTGTGATTGATCTACATTGCTTGATTTGTTACTTTGATGTGAGAGGTCTCCATTAGAGTTAGAACATCAAGGTTAAAGAGGACTGAGAGTGTGAGTCATGAGATAGTGGAGCGTCCCTTTCCCTTCCGATTGAGTGTTTCCTATCTTTGTATTCCCTAGGCGCTATGCAACCATATTTGGTGTGAGTCGTGAGATTGAGAAATTTCTCCGCCGGGACCTTCTAAGGGGTTAGGGATCCTTTATCGGGAAATAGGGTTTTATCTACCATTAGGAATCGATTTCACTCTTAGGTATCCTTAGAGCTTATTGCGGTCATATGGGGAGTGAGGTGTTGAGATTGAACGATTTCTCCATTGGGACCTGTAGGGGACTAGTATCGATGGCTTGGAGGCAAGGGCCAGTTGTTCTTGGATTACCTCGACTCATTAGACTCGGTTTAGAAGCATTTAGCAAGTCTTGAACTTCATGTTATATCTTATGGGGAGCATTGCCCGAGTACCTCATCTTTATTGATTGAGATCTCTCTCCATTTTACCCTTTGCATATTCGTCTCTGGTATTCATTTCTTCGCATATTAGATCATCTCATATCCCATTTATCATTAGGCTAGACACCAGAGAAGCAGTTAGTACTAGTAACCCTGTTCCCTGTGAATTTAACTGCCCAACTCATCAGGCATTTTATTACTTTGACACCCGTGCACTTGCGGTACACACACGTAATTTGGTCATGTCACTTCCCCCATACAAGGAGTGCCGAATGATGCTTCCCTTAGCAAAATGCCTCTTCTTGGTCCTAGAAACATTCCTTCATTGGTGGTGGATCTCTCCTTTGAATGATCAAGCTTGAAACCTTCTTTAGCCCTAGATTGTCGCCTTCAAAAATATCTTTGTTCTTCCTCTTCTCCTCTCCATGTGGTGGCCAAAAAAATTCTTTTGAAGCCACAAAAACCTGTTTTTACACCCGCGGGGCATACATGCCACATGGAGAGTGTATTACACCCAAAATGTTGATAAATCACAGCATACCAAGGTCCATACGACCTTCATGTGGCCCCCGTATGGTGGCCACGTAAGCTAGGCAAATTTCTCTTTCTCGAAAAACCTGCATGTGCTATAGTGATCTGCTACAGTGATCTGCTACAATAATCTTCTGTTGAAGCCTTAATCGTGTCCTCCGTTGCTTCTCCATGCCTTACAAAGAAAATAACACTCAATTAAGCACAAAACAAGCATCAATTCTTAAGAAAATACATTCTAAGTGTATAGAATACATATAGTAAAATACATACATTTTGACACTTATCAAATATCCCCACACCTAAGTGTTTTCTTGTGCCCAAGCAAACAAATCATGAAAAGAAGAGGGAATGATAAGTGGCTAAATGTATTACCTCAGGATCGAATGAATTGACAATGACCCTTGCATGTGACCCGCAAGTGCACGGGTTTGTGGAAGTAATAAATCTGAGCTGATTGGGTATCGTATCCGCAGGGAGTAGGCGATAAAAAATACTAAGATTTCTATCTAACTAAGAAAAGATGGAATAATGATTTTGTTGATAAAATTAAATGAAAGAAAGAATAAAGAAAACAAGAAAGAGAGAAGCACAAATAGATGAGATGTAAGGCAATCGATAGAAGTGGGGTACTCGGATTTGTTCCACCTAGGAAAATTGCTTCAACTGCAAAATCAACTATCATATCTCCTAATTGATGCTTAATAAGTCGTGGAAATCCTTAAACACATGGGCCCAAACCTAAGGTCAACCGTGATTAACTCTACATTATGTCCCAGAGGAGAAATTGATCAATCTCAACACCTCAGACTGTGTAGTGTTGCAAGACACTCTAGGGATTACAAGGGATAAACCCTATTCCAATGTATATGATAAGTGCTTGTGTGATAAGAATGCGAAGTGTTCTTTCCTTATGATGAGCATTACTTATCAGGTTTTAGCGCTAATATGTGTGCATTTATGTTACTTTCATGCATACAGGGTTGTGAAGCCGAATGTTAGAGAAAGAAGCCAATGTAGATCGTGAGTGCACCATTTGTAGGAAATCTTGAGAAGGATCAAGCACAAAGAAATAAGTCAGGTTCAAGATGTGAGAATGTGTGCCAACCTCCTCATATTCAAGTCAGCACAATGATTTGGAGGGGCACAAAGGCAGTCACATTCAAGTATTCTGGCTTGTGCATGTACAGCAAGATCTCCACAAATATAGATGTTCATCAAAGAAGCAAAGCGATCTACGACGTAAACCTGTGCCCGTTTACATTACCTTAATGAGAACATAGATTCGGGATTACTTCGGGCCAGTACCATAGCAAACACTGAGGCAATTTACTATAGCAGATGATGTTCACAGCCAGCCGAGAAAGGTGATTTCCGGAGTGCATTCCCTATTCCAACCCTATTTAAGGCCGATTTCAACCCTGATTTGGATATTCCTTTCTCCATATTTTCCCCAAATTGAGAGAGGGCATCAGCTAGGGTTTGGAGAGGTATTGGCTAGAGATTGGGAGAGGTTCTATGGCCCCGACATCGCGCTCCATTTAGAAAACGTTTAGTGGGAGAGCTTTCATCTGCACCGATCCGGCGGGGTGTATCCTAGGCCAAACAAAGGGACCCTTGGACGAGTAGAGGCTTCTCCACAAGACCATCATCACGACTATCGAGGGGGTTTTCTATGGATTACTTGTTTTTACATTCGATTTCATTGATTATAACTAGCTCCATGGAGAGCTAAACACCTTAGTGGGTACTTGGATTTGTGAACCGCAGGATGTATTTGTTTCATTAAACCTTTCATTATGCCTTCATTAATTGATGTTTTAATTGAGTTCCAATCTTGAATGCTTTATTGTGTGAATACTCACTTAGTGTGACACTAGGGTTGAGGATTCTTATTGGTAACCCTTGTGAGTGAGTGACACACCACGAGAGTTAGGCAAAGCTAGATTGGAGAGGGTTGAGAGGGTAAGTTTAGATGTAGCATAGCGTCCCCTTTCCCCTCTGATGTGAGTTATCCTTCCTTCATTTCCTCGAGTTCTTTACGATCACAGTAGAGTAAATGGGCTAAGGGATGACCTTCCGCTGGGGCTTAGTTGCAGAGGCAACGGAGTAAAGCGTTGAAGTGATTTTATCACCTAGGGCTTAATTGTGATTAGGGACCTTCCATCTGGACCAAAGTGTTAGGTCTATATTTGGGAAGAGGATTTATCACTTGGAATCCTTAGAACTCATTGAGGTTCTATACAAGTGCGAGGTTGAGAGATTGTTCAATTTCTCCTCCAGGACATGTATAGAGTTAGCATTGGTTGACCTTAGATTTGGGACCATGTATTGAAGGATCTCCATGACTCGTTAATGCATTAGTTAGAAAGCATAATAGAGGGTTTTGCACTTAAAATGATTGTCCTAGGCGGAATAATATCCGGGTACCCGATTTTTATCGATTGCCTTACCTCTACTTTACGTGTGTTCTGTTCCTTGTCTCTTTTACTTTTGTTACGTTATATCTTGTCACACAACTATTATTCACTTTACGCATAGTTAAGAAACAATTTAAGTATTTTTATTCCTTTCTACCTGTGAATATGATACCCACTCATCCAGGATTCATTACTTCGACAAACCCGTGAAATTTGCGGGACATACACAAGTGGGGCTTGTCATGTTTTTGGCGTCGTTACCGGGGAATAGGTGTTTAGAGATACTTTGCACTTTGTTTTCTTAGCTATTCATTCATTCATCTATTTCACATCTTCTTTTTGTATCATCGTTTTGATTTGTTTTCTTTCTTTGGGTACAGCTCCAGGTTATGACCCGAGAGAACCCTTCGATATTGATTGAAGAAAATCGTAAACTTGAATGTACACTCAGAAGAAGGGGAAAAGAATCTGTGCAAGAACCATCTAATCAAGCTGAAATAGAAGTTAAAGGGTCAGATAATATGGTAGAACAGAATGAGCAATAGAGTACACTTTCTGATTATGCTAGACCCTCAGTTTTGGACACACAATCGAGTATTGTGTGACCCCCGATTACAGCTCCGAACTTCAAGCTCAAGCTAGCATTCATCCAAATGATTCAGCAATCAGTGCAGTTTAATGGTTTGGCCGATGAGGATCCAAATAACCATATAGAGAACTTCTTAGAAGTTTGTGGTATGTTGAAGATTAATGGTGTATCGGATGATGCTATTAGATTGAGGGCTTTCCCATTCTCTCTTAAGGGAAGAGCCAAGCAGTGGCTACATTCTTTACCCAAGGCCTCCATCACAACTTGGAACGAGATGGTCGAAGCTTTTCTTGCTAGATACTTTCCTCTGAGGAAGTAGGCCAAGCTTTGCAATGAGATATCATCATTTGTACAGATGGAGCTAGAGTCACTATTTGAAACATAGGAGCGCTTCAAGGCTCTTTTGCAGAGATGCGTACAGCGCGGATTTCCTGAATGGATGCTTATTCAGACTTTCTATAATGGATTGAATCCGAGCACAAGGCAATTGCTAGATGCCGCCGCAGGAGGTACAATGGGGAGTAAAACCCCAGAAGAAGCACGACAGTTTGTAGAAGACATGGCCATGAATAGTTATCAGTGGAATGCGTGGGAAAGGAAAAAGGTGGCCGGGCTTCATGAAATAGATGTTGTAACTTCATTGGCAGCTCAAGTACAATCATTGAGTAAGAACTTAGACCTTCTAACTTCTAATAGAGTGGTGGCCGTGACAACTTGCACCGGATGCGGTGGACGACATGCTCGCTCCGATTGCCCGATCTCTATTGTTGTTGCATCTTCAGTGGAGAAAGTTGATTTTGTGGGTAATACAATGAGGAACCAAGGGAATCCATATAGCAACACCTAAAATCCGGGTTGGAAGAGTCATCCCAATTTTTCATTGAGAAACCAAGGATCACAAAAGGCCATGGCACCAACGGGTTTCCAACAACAACAAGCCCTAAACATTGAGAATCGAGTTTCAAGCTTGGAAATCCGAATGACTGATTTACAGAAGGCCTTGACTAGGTTTATGTAATCATCGGATACAAGGTTCCAATCTGTCGAGGCTACACTTCTTTGCAACCACTCCACTTCTTTGCACAATCTTGAGAATCAAGTGGGGCAAAATGCGAATTCTCTATCAGAGAGACCACAAGGAAGCTTGCCGAGTAATACCGAGACCAATCCTAGAGAGCATGTGAAGGCGATAACTTTGAGAAGTGGTCGTGAAGTTGAGGGTAGGCTTCCAAGTCAGAAGCCCAATGTAGATGCACCCGAGGTCATAAAGGTTGAGGAGGGAGTAAGCAAAGAGAAGGAGGTGGCACCCCCACCTTTCAAGCCAAGAATCCCTTATCCTTCTAGATTAAAAAATGATCAAGGGGATAAACAGTACAGAAAGTTCCTGAGTTTGTTCAAGCAACCCCACATCAACATTCCCTTTGTTAAGGCATTATCCCAAATGCCTAAGTATGCAAAGTTCTTGAAAGACTTGTTGACCAACAAAAGGAAATTAGAGGAGAGTGCCTCTGTGATTCTAGATGCTTCTTGCTCAGCGGTCTTGTAAAAGAATATGCCGAACAAGAAGAAAGACCGGGGAAGCTTCATCATTCCGTGCAACATTGGCAAATTGGGTGAAGAAATGGTATTGGCGGACTCAAGGGCTAGTATTAACATCATGCCGTATACTTTTTTTCAGAATGTAGGCATGGGAGAGCCTAGGCCTACTCGGATGACATTGCAATTGGCAGCGGTGTAGACTTCGTAGTGTTGGACATCGATAAGGATGCGGATATAACTTTGATACTTGGGACACCATTCTCGCGCACTTCCAAGGCATTGATCGACATGGACTGCGGAGAGTTGACACTGAGGGTTCAAGATGATAAACTCAAATACCGCCTTGCTGAAGCCATGGGACATTCTCTTGACTTTGATGATACTCTTTACATTCTCGACACTACTGATGAGATTGTTAATGAATATATGCAGGAATATTCAATCCAGACCCATACGAGGGTTTGTTCGACCAAGAGGTGGACAACAAGGAAGTAATGATGCTTGGTTCAATGGAAGAAGTACCATCTACTCCGGGGATCATGAAGAAGGTGCTCCAGAAGATGAAGAGGGTGAGGCGACGCCACCGGAAACGCCCAAGGCTATTGCTAGGTGGTACTAACCCCGATAGTTCCCCCTCTATCTTCAAGAGACTTTGCTCATCATGCTTTCAAGCTATGGGTAAGATGGAAACCTTTATTTATAAACCCCCGTGAGGTAAGATAAGGTACGTCAAGCTTAGTGATGTTTAACAAGCACTTCTTGGGAGGCAACCCAAGTGTTTACTGTTTTCTTAGTTGTTAGCTTAGTGTTTGCATAAATAAAGTGTTGAGTGTTGGTGTCTTGATTTTAAGTTGCTTTTGCTATGATTTTATTGTGGACCCTTAATGTCATTGAGTGTTTTCATGTGGATTTGGCAAAGTTCTAGACGTTAGAGCTAGTTTCTCATGTTTTTCGCTGGTGTATTTTGCATAATAGGGCAGGCTCTGAGTGTGTATACATTTTTAGAAATTTTCTACAGAGCCTGCAGAGTTTTCTAAGGCATCCAGAGAAAATGCATGGGTGTGTGGAAATTCTGCACGCCCGTGGTTTTGCATTACGAGCTCATCCAGAAAAGACACAGGGGTGTGGACACGCCCCTGTGAGCGACCTTGTGACTCCCGCATGCCCGTGGGTAATTTCCGCATGGGCGTGCGTTTTCCTGGAGGACTTAGCAATTTATCCTAAGAGCAAACAAGGGCGTGGATTCGCCCCTGTGGGTGAACCTGTGACAACCACACGGGCGTGGGTATTTCCCGCATGTCCGAGTGGATCTCTATAGCAGAGCTCTCCTCCATCCCGAGAAGACATAGGGGTGTATGCTTGCCCCTGTGAATTGGACCTGTGAATGTTCACGCCTGTGCGGAATTTCCGCACGGGCGTACAAAACACTTAGTGATTCTTCTCGGTTGGACAGAGCAGCCACAGGGGCGTTCGTCTAGCCCTGTGGGTCGAGTGCACGGGCGTGGGCATTTTCTACATGCCCGCGCGGTTGTGTTCAGAGACAAAGGAGTGCTTTCCCGAGAGCGCACAGGGCGTGTGTCTACCCCTGTGGCTCTCTCCTTTGGAGGCGCATGGGTATGGGTAATTTCCTCAAGCCTGTGCCGATGAACAGGACGTCAAGAAGCACGAGTTTTTTTTAAAGTCTCGTCATTTCTCTCCATCTCCTACTCCAGCATCACCTATTCCACGTGCACTCTTCGGTCTAGCACCAGCATCAATGGTGGAGGAGAGACCTGACAACACCGACACTTGACTCCGCTTTTCATTTCTTTACTTCTTGTTTTATTTTGGACTTGTATACTGACACGTCTGAATATGCGTGTAAACAGTAAGTGCAAGGGTGTCGAAGAAATAATTACCCGGTGAGTCGGGTAGTCGAATCCACAGGGAACAGTGCTACTAGTACTAACTTCTCCTCTGCTTTCTAGCCAAATGATAATGGGATAGTGTGATCTAATGTGGGAAGAAATGAATACCGGAGACGAATATGCAAGGGTAAAATAGTGGAAGATCTCAGTCATTAAAATTGGGGTATTCGGGCAATGATCCCCCTAGGATTCAGGTATTAGGTACCGGATAGGCAAAGTGTTTTAATGATAAGTAAGTTAAGTCACGGAAATCCAAATATAATCGGATCTGTCTCTAGATCACTGAAACTAGCCCCTTACGAGGTCCCGGTGGAGAAATCGCTCAATCTTAACACTTCACACCACATATGACCGCAAAGCACTGTAGGGATTCCGAAAGGTGTAACCGATTCCTAAAGATTGATCCAACCTTGATTCCCGGCAAAGGGTCCTAACCCCTATAAGGTCTCGGTGGAGAAATCAAGCAATCTCACTCCTCACACCAAATATGTTTGCATAGAGTCTAGGGAATGGAGATAGAATACACCAATCGGAGGGGAAAGGGGATACTTCACTATCTCATGACTCACCCTTCAACTCTCTTCAATCTTGAGGTTCTAACCCTAATGGAGATCTCTCTCCTACCAAGGTAACAAATCATGAAAACTAAATAACCACAAGATCAATAATGCAAGAAAGCATTAAACAATCAAGAATGAAACTTAATCAAACTCGGATTAAATAGAAACACAAAGCAAATCCACACAAGATAAGAATCCTAGGGTTCACATGCCCAAATACACTCTAGGATTTTAGTTCTCCATTGAGCAACATACCAAACACACCATCAATGAATGAAAGTACATTAAAACCATAGAAATAAACCCCCTTATATATGAACTGATGACCTTGATGGAGAGCTTCGACGTCTTGAAGGACCCTCTACGAAGCTAGGTTCACCAGTAGCTTCCTTGATGCTATGACAGAGGAGGAATCGATCAAATTTGGTGACAAAGCATCTCCCAAACCTCAAAGACCTTCTCTCCAAACCCTAGCCGTCTTACCCCTCAAGAGCCACACAAAAGATGAGAAAGATTGGGGCAAAATGGCTATTTATAACCTGTCACGTGCTTCCACGCACACATGTGGGCTGCAGGAATTTTCACGCGGGTGCATAAACAGTAACTTTGCTACAGCGTTGCTGTAGTAAATCACTGCAGTACTTTGCTACAGTGATTTCCACAAATGCGATGACAAACATTCTCCTCTTGAGGCCACACAATCGGGCACACAATCATGTGGTAGGCTATAAGGCTTTTTGTCATCGACGCGTCTTGAAAGGTCTTAAAATCTTTACGAAGAGAAGGAATACTGATACATGATTACCTTTGTACCCTTCCAACTAGTGAATTAGCTTGCATAACCATGGAAGTTGGCACACATCTTCTCATACATGAACTCCTCTTGTGTTTTCATCCTTAACTCGCACAAGAACTCTCAACATCATGCCTTGATAGCCTATCTTCGCTCCCTTTTGAATTTCCAATGCATTCACAACCTATATGCATAAAAGAACACCCAATACACGAAATGAGAAATAAACCATATAAAATATGATGCTCAATGTATGTAAAACAAGCATAAAAATATGCTCACTCAAGCACTTATCATATACTTAGAAAGGACTTTCCTTCTGAGTTTATTTTGTTGTCTCGAGTTGTATTCATTGCTTTATCTTCTATATATACTCGAGTTGTTTAACTTTTATTGAGCTTTACTGAACCTCCCTCGTGTATGTGTGCAGATGGTCTTGTCAGTATGGGACTTGAGAACTAGTCATGGACACGGCCATTGTGGGCGGTGTGTGCTTCAAAACCCGTTGGAACTTTACTCCCAAGGATTTATCTCCATCAAAAGCAACACTCAGGGTCATGGGAGTACTATTTCAATTGCCACTCTCACATCTATGCTTGATTGATTTATTTTCTATTGTGAATGCATGGTACATTGGGGACAATGTACAACTTAGTGTGTGTGTGTGGGGGGGGTGGGGGAGTTTCATAGTGCACATATCTTTTATATTAGTTTGATTGTTATAGAGGCCCACATAGCCAATGGCGGTTCACCTTAGTTTCAATAACTGTATTCTTGCGTTTAGGAGAGTTTTTAACATTAAATGTTCTCATGCTCTAGTTTTTACTTGAATTTCTAGGAATTTTTCCCCGATTCACACTTGTTGTGCTACTCACTCTTTAAACTATTTTGGAAACTCAAGTTTGATATTAAAGGGACTAGTTATATTTGTTTCTTTTGTTAATTTCAAAAATAAAAAAGAGTTTCATTGTTTAGTTATGCTTGTTGGGTGGAAAGAGCTACCGCCTATGAAAAAAAGAGTATTCAGCCGTAATCGTGTCTTCATGTCCTCCGTGGCTTCTCCATGCTCCACAAAGCAAATAGCAGTCGATTAAGCACAAAACAAGCAACAATTCCTATGAAAATACATGCTAAGTGTATAGAATACATATTATAAAATACATACATTTAGACACTTATCAAATATCCCCACACCTAAACGTTTGCTTGTCCCCAAGCAAACAAATCATGAAAACAGAGAAAAAATAAGTGGCTAAATGTATTATCTCAGGATAGAATGAATTGACAACACCCCTTACAAGTGACTCGCAAGTGCACGGGTTTGTCAAAGTAATAAATCCCAGCTGATTGGGTATCGTTTCCGCAGGGAGTAGGGAATAAAAATACTAAGATTACTATCTAACTAAGCAAAGACGGAATAATGATTTTGTTGATAAGATGAAATAAAAGAAAGAATAAAGAAAACAAGAAAGAAAGAAGCATAAATAGATGAGAGGTAAGGCAATCGATAGAAGTGGGGTACTCGGATATTGTTCCACCTAGGAAAATTGCTTCAACTGCAAAATCAACTATCATATCTCCTAATTGACATTTAATGAGTCATGGAAATCCTTAATCAACTATCATGACTAACTCTACATTATGTCCCGGCAAAGAAATCGATCAATCTCAACACCTCACACTGTGCAGAGTTGCAAGACTCTCTACGGATTCCAAGTGATAACCCTATTGCAATGTATATGATAAGTGCTTGTGTGATAAGAATGCAAAGTGTTCTTTCCTTAGGATGAGCATTAATTTTATAAGGTTTTAGCTCTAATATGTATACATTTATCTTACTTTTATGCATATAGGGTTGTGAAGCCGAATGATAGAGAAAGAAGCCAATGTAGATCATGAATGCACCATTTGGATGAAATCTTTAGAAGGATCAAACACGAAGACATAAGTCGGGTTCAAGATGCGAGAATGTGTGCCAACCTCCTCGTATTCAAGTCAGCACAATGATTTAGAGGGGCACAAAGGCAGTCACATTCAAGTATTCCGGCTTGTGCATGTATAGCAAGATCCCCACAAATGTAGATGTTTATCAAAGAAGAAAAGCGATCTATGATGTAAACGTGTACCCGTTTACGTTATCTCGATGAGAACATCGATTCGGGAGTATTTTGGGCCGGTATCATAGGAGGGTAGTGTAGCAAACACTGAAGTAATTTACTGTAGTAGATATTGTTCACAGCTGGCCGAGAAAGGTGATTTCCAGAGAATCCACACTGACATGTTGAAATTCCACACACTTGTGCAGTTTTCCACAAGTCCGTGTTGTGAATCCATACAGGCATGTGGATTCCCGATTTTAGCCCTATTTAAGGATGATTTCAGCCGCCATTTGGTCATTCTTTTCTCCATATTTTCCCCAAATTGAAAGGGGCCGTCGGCTAGGGTTTGGAGAGGTATTAACTAGAGATTGGGACAGGTTCTATGGCTCCAACATCGCACTCCATTTGCAAGAAGGTAAATGGGAGAGCTTTTGTTGGCATAAAACCATCGTCATGACTATCGAGGGGGTTTTCTATGGATTACTTGTTTTTACATTCGATTTCGTTGATTGTAACTAGCTCCATATAGAGCTAAACCCTTACTGGGTACTTGGATTTGTGAACTCTAGGATGTATTTGTTTCATTAAACCTTTCATTATGCTTTCATTAATTGATGTTTTAATTGAGTTCCAATCTTGAATGCTTGATTGTGTGAATATTCTCTTAGAGTGACACTAGGATTGAGGATTCTTATTGGTAACCCTTGTGATTGAGTGACACCCCCTGAGAGTTGGACAAAGCTATATTGGAGAGGGTTAAGAGGGTGAGTCGAGATGTAGCGTAGCATCCCCTTTCCCCTCCGATGTGATTTATCCTCCCTCCATTTCCTCGAGTTCTTTACGGTCATAGTAGAGTGAATGGGCTAAGGGATGATCTTTCACTAGGGCTTAGTTGCAGAGGCAATGGAGTGAAGCATTGAAGGGATTTTAAAACCTAGGACTTAATTGTGATTATGTACTTTTGACCTGGACCAAAGTGTTAGGTCTACATTTGGGAAGAGGATTTATCACTTGGAATCCTTAGAACTCATTGCGATTTTTTGCGAGTGCGAGGTTGAGAGATTGTTCAATTTCTCCTCCGGGACATGTATAGAGTTAGGCATGGTTGACCTTAGATTTGGGATCATGTATTGAAGGATCTCCATGACTTGTTAATGCATTAGTTAAACAGCATAATAGAGGGTTTTGCACTTGAAATGATTGTCCTAGGTGGAACAATATCTGGGTAGCCCTTTTTTATCGATTACCTTATCTCCCCTTTACGTGTGCTCTCTTTTTTGTCTCTTTTACTTTTGTTACATTATATATTGTCACACAACTATTATTCACGCTACGCTTAGTTAAAAAACAGTTTAAGTGTTTTTATTCCCTACTCCCTATGGATACGATACCCACTCATCTAGGACTTATTACTTAGATACACCCGTGTACTTGCGGGACATATACAAGAGGCGTTTGTCAGTATAGATCTAACCCTTTGGTCCAGGCGAAAGACCTCTAGTCATAATAAGCCCTAGGTGCTAAAGTCACTTCAACACTTCACTCCGTTGCCTGTGCAACTGAGCCCCAATGGAGGTTATCCCTTAGCCTATTCACTCTACTATGACCGCAAAGAACTCTTGGAATGTGGAGGTAGAATAAATCACATCGGAGGAAAAAGGAGATGCTCCACTACCTCTCGACTCACCCTCTCAACCCTCTCCAATCTTGCAATGTCTAACCCTCATGATGTGTCACTCACTCACAAAGGTTACCAATGTAGACTCTCAATCCTAATGTTACTCTAAGGTAGAAATCATGCAACAAGCATTCAAGATTGAAACTCAATTAAAGACATCAATTAAATAAAACATAATAGAAAATTAATGAAACATATACGTCATAGGGTTAACAAATCCAAGTACCCAATAGGGGTTTAGCTCTCCATGGAGCTAGTTACAATCAACAATGAAATTGAATGTAAAAACAAGTAATCTATAGAAAACCCCCCTTGCTATTCATGTCGATGGTCTTGTGGAGTAACCTAGTCTTTTCCAAAGGTCCCCTTATCCTACCTGGGGCACACCTCTCCGGATCAGTGCCGATGAAAGCTCTCCCAATAACCTTCTTCCAAGCCGAGCGTGGTGTCGAATCCATAGAACCACTCAAAAGACTTGCCAAATGCCCCTCAAAACCCTAGCTACCGCTTCCCAAACGAGAGGAAAAAGTTGGAGAGAAGAATGAAAGATGGATCCCAAAATCATGCTGAATCACGACTTAAATAAGGCTGGAATCAGATATCCACACGCCCCTGTGGATTCTCCATATGGGCCAGTTGAATTATCACACGCCCGTGTGGATTCTCTGGAAACCTAAGTTTGGTCGGCTATGAACAGTAACTGATTTTCGTGCCCGTCCAACTGATTGTAATGGCTTCAATACAAGGAGATTGTCACACATTCACATATCTTAGAGCCCCACTTGTGTCTTCGCGTTTGTTCCTTCCAAGATTCCACCAAATAGTGCGTTCACGATCTACTTTTAGCTTCTTTTCTTAATACTTAGCTTCACAACCCTACATGCACAAAAGAACACAAATGCACATGTATTAGCGCTTAAACCTGATAAAAGTAATGCTCATCGTAAGGAAAGAATACTTCACATTCTTAAAACACAAGCACTTATCAAACTCCCCTACACTTAAGCGTTTGCTTGTCCTCGAGCAAAAATAAAACATTGAAGCATAGCAGAAAGAAAAATTGAAATTGCTTGGCCTTAGGTTCACCAAAGCATGGAAGGAGAACATTCTACAAGAAAGGGAACTTTCAACACTAAATACGAAAAATCAATGCTCTAGCTAAAAAATTGAATAAGAAAGGACAACAAACCCGACATCGTGTAAGTGTGTGTAAACTCACTTAATTCAACACAAAATATACTCCTTAAAGTTCTAATTACAAGGAACTTATTTATCTACAAGACATAACAAAACAAAAAGATGGTAATAGCTTCACACATTCTCTAAGGTAGCCCTTTCCGAAGAGGCCGCTAAGGCGGCTTTCACACTTTTGAGGTGATAGCTCTTTCTACCGGGGTGGTAGCTTTCACTCATCTCATGAGATGGCTCTTTCTCTCATTAGGGCATAACTAGTATCCGACTTATGAGAGTAGCTTCGTACCTCATAGGTGGTAGCACTTTCCACCCCTAATGCACAATTTAACAATCTATTTTTTTTTTTTGCAAAATAGAACAAGAAACAAAACTAATTAGTCCCTTAAACATCAAACTTGAGTTTCCAAAAGAGTTTCATCAGTGAGTAGTGAAACAAGTGTTCATCGGGCAAAAATTACTAAGAAATTCAAGTAAAAATTAGAGCATGAGAACATTCAATGTTAAAATTTCTCCTAAACTTAAGAATATAAGCATTGCATCTAAGGTGAACTGCCATTGGCTACGTAAGCATGTATGTCAATCAAAATTTGTGTAAAAGACATGTGCAAAGTGAACTCCACTCGACACTTAAGATGTATATTGCCCTCAATGTACACATGCAAGAACAATAGAAAGTATAACAATCAAGTAAATATGTTGGAGTGGGCAATTGAAACAATACTCCCCTGATTCCTAATATTGCGTTTGATGGAGCTAAATCCTTGGGAGTAAAGTTCCAACAGGTTGTGAAGCACACACCGCCCACATTGGGCGTGTCCATGACTAGTTCTCAAGTCCTATACTGACAAGACCATCTGCACGCATACATAAGGGGGTTTAGTGAAGCTCAATGAACAAAAACAACTCGAGTATATAAAAGATAAAGCAATGAATACAACTCAAGACAACAAAATGAAAATAAAAGACTTACTTGATTGATTCCCCACAAGTGTTCAGGATCGCCAAGTAATACCCTGTGTGTGACATAGGGGTCGTATTCCACAGGGCCAAGGAAGTACTATTACTCACTCTTCAACTATTATCTAGCCTGCAATCCTTAGTAAGAAGAACAAATAAAACAAAATAAACTAACCTAAGCTAATCCTATGGCTGGGTAACTAGCACACAGACGTAAACAAACAAGGGAGTATCAAGCATGAGAAGGGAGTGTTTGGATAAGGAATCCTCCTAGGGTTGTCATTAAGGCCCAAACTAGGATGGTTTAAAGATGCATTGATGATAGTTAAGACCTAGAGACTTTATGAGTATATTAGCCCCAATCTCTCGGTAACTAACCCCTGATCCCACATGAATACCAATCGGAATCTCTTCCAGATCAATACACCTATGATCTCATTAAGTTCAAGAAAATCTCTAATAGGAGTAAACCTACTCTTCTTCTGGGCAATGGAGGGCTACCAACACCCGATCTCTGGGCGTGTCGGCACATGTATCCCCTTTTAATCTCTCCTAGATCTAGTACGCATAAGTAGATCACATCTACGCATACAACTTATAATAGAATTATGGATTTCTCCATAAATGTAATTCTAAGCATCAAAGCATGAATTATGGAATCTCAAATAGCCATCAACTTAAATGAAGAACAACATCTCAAGTTTTTACACAAGAATACACCCTAGGGTTCATAAAAATCCAAACACAACAATAAGTTAATCCCACATGATAAGGGACATTTATACAACATATAAGGAAGACAAAAACAAAAAAGAAGTAATGAAAACCCCCTCTAGGTTGTGGTTCCCTTGAATGGATGAAGATTCACAAGTTTGTCGATGATGGCCTAGATCTTCACTCCAACTCCTTCTCCTTTGCTCCTCTCCCTCTTGGTGAAGATGTGTGCTCGTTGCCCTCAAGAATCTCCGCCAAAAGATGGTGAAAGGCCCCACAGAAGTGTGGTAGCGGCTGCCCAAACGGCTAAGGAAACATCCCCTCTTTCCGCCCTAGAACTCGGCATTTATACTCTCCAAAGCATACGGGACTTATGGGAGCTATATAGGGGCCGAATAACACTCAAACAACCTAGATTTGCGCTTCATACACGGTGCATACAGGGACCATATGGGGTGCATATGGCCTCCATACTGGGTAGTATGGGGGCCGCATGAAATTCCTGGCAGACAACTTCAAACTGTCCCACTACTATAGTGTTGCTACAGTAACTTTGTTACAATAGCCCTGCTACAGTGACATAGCTACATATGGCTGTTTTGAGATAGGATCTTTGTTCAAGACTAAATACTAAATACTAAGGAGTAGGTAAGCACAAACATACTAGATAAACTAAATACTAAGGAGTAGGCAAGCACAAACATACTAAATATGCATGAAATTCCTTAGTATTTAGTATGTTTGAAATCGCATAAACTAAATACTAAGGATTAGGCAAGAACAAACATACTAGATAAAAGGAAGCAAAGTTCCACACAAGTTTGGTAGGGCATCCCCTTCCCAACTTATTAAAATCAAACAAACACACTTGCAACAAAAGTAAAGCAAAGAAATAAGTTGCAAAAATAAAAACAAGTGTCAATGCTCAGAAGTGAAATATATCATCAAAAGGTGCTGCAGATGGCGGGGCGATGGAGCAGGAAGCAGAAGTGGCCTGTGAGGATGATCCATGGGAGGAGATGACAAACTACTAGAAATGCTCTGTGAGCTGGCGCTAACCCTCTAAAACCTGGTAAATTGGTCCTCGCATCTCGTGCTACTCATGATAGATAGCCTGAATGTCATCTTCCATAGTCTTGTATCTAGAGTTGAACTCTGATGGGAATGAAGTGCCAGGAGGGTCCTGAGTGGGTGCTCCATCAGATTCGGACTCTGACTCATCATAGTTATGCTGACAGGATTCTCCTGTGGTCAAGTGTGAAGCAAGTATGCATATGCCACTCTTTTTCTCTAACAAACCAATTGCTCGCAAGACAGGCGCTCCAAGACGTGCCACATCCCCGACTATAGTCATGCCTCGAGTGCAGTCCAACAAATTCATACCGCTGATTAATCTTGTGATGTAGGACCCTGCAAAGATAGAACCCAGATGAACATACTGGCCCTGATGAATGAACGATTGAGCAATAAGATGCCCAAGATGGATAGGATACTCCTCAAGGATGCCATACATGGTGAACAAGTCAGATTGTTTAACTACACCCATGCTATCTTTCTGACATCCAATAGAGCATGAGATGAGAGCATGAATATATCTGTGGAGGGGGTTCACCAAACGGGTAGCCTTCCACGTATTTATGGTGACACTAGGTGCTAAGGACTTCCAATATTTGCATGCACTCATGCCAAATGGATAATCAATGCCGGGCCGACTAAGCAATGACGCACTAATGAACTCATCATCATAAATTCCCATGTATTTTGCAAAATCCATGTGGTTCATTTCATGAATCTTGCCAAAAGCTTGGAACCTAATGGCAACTTTTCATCGAATGAGAACATTCCTCTCATCTTGCTTCGCCTCAAATGTGCTCAACACCTCCAATGTGAGTTGGCGAAAAGTAGGTTCATCGATTGAAAATAATTCCGCCCAACCATTTTCAATAAATAAATCTTTCACTTGCTCACCCCACCCGAGTTCTCCTAGGACATTCCAATCAATATGCTGAAAATTACCAAATGGTTGGTCTTTAAATTTTCACAGCGAGACTTGTGAAGAGAACAAGAGAAATAGGGTTCTTCGAGGGTGTGAGAGTCGTTCCTCGGCCATTTAGAAGCGAATCTCCTGACGTGTGGCATTCCTACATCAATAATACTTCAAGTAAGAATTAAAGGAATCCAAGAGGGTGCATATTGTGGCATGAAAATAGATAAAAACATGATGAAACTCAAGAGAATAGGATCCATATGGAGCCCGTATGGATACTACTTAACTTACAAGAGGTTCCCATCAATCATGACTTCGAAATATTTGTACATATTTTCAAGAAACTTCAAAGCATGATGTTCATACCACACAATACAAGCTAAAAGCTTGAAACAATCCACACAAAAACTCAAGAAAGCAAGAAGAAAAGAATAGAATAAATTTTCCTCATCAAGTTTCTTACCAACAAAAGCATGAGAGCACTTGAGTTTAGCTTGAAGAAGAACACGAGATCTACTCCCCAAGGAGATGGGGAGATGATTTAGAGCAAGAAGTGGTGAGATTCGGCCATGGTTTGATGAATGATGGAAGCTAGGGGTTGGCTAGAGAAGAAGAAGAATGGAAAGAAAGAAAAGGTGGCAAGGTTCCCATGTGACACTAGACTCCAAACGGCGTCAATGAGCACCTCATTGAGGCCGTTTGGAGTAGTGTAAAGTTTCTGGATTTTCCAAAAGGCCTCAATGAGGAGCTCATTGAGGTCGTTTGGCTTAAGCCAAACTTTATGGAGTTTCCAAACTTCCTTAATGAGGAGCTCATTAAGGCCATTTCGCTTAAGCCAAACTTTCTAGAATTTCCAAACGGCCTCAATGAGGAGCTCATTAAGGCCGTTTGGAGTTAAAATTAAGATTTAAGGATTTTAATGCTACTCCAAAAACATGGGCACGGCTACAAAGTGTTCTAAAATCATCTCCAACATGAAATAATGGTTCAAAATTTCGGTCTGATGCATGAAATGATAGCTCAAACAAGTGCTACTCAACAATAAAAATAGTAAACAACCACATGGACAATGACCATGATACACAAAATAATGAGAGCATGGACTTATTCAAATTAATAACTCCAAGAGAATACAAAAAATAACAAGAACATAAACACAAAGAAGACACAAACATCAAAATAAACCCCTGAATGCTTCGGTTTCCTCCCAAGAAGAACTTGTTTAACATCATGAGCCTGACGTACCTTGTCACTTACCTCACGGGGGTTCGAATAATTTGAAATTTCCCCCGGTAATCTTCGAATTGTTGGTGTTTCTCCCCGGTAAATTCAAGGACATCAATGAATGAATTTCACATTTTTCATGAATGAAGGGAGGTGAAGATTGTACCTTGTTTTCTTGAGGTGTTGGATGAGAATGATTGATACCTTTCTTATTCTTTCCCCGGACCTCCCTACAAATTTTCTTCAACATTGAATCTTTCTTTTCTTTCTTTTTGGTATCGGTACACATAACCTTCTTCTTTGGTTTCTTCAAATTAGAACTTGGAAGAGGAGAGTGAGGTTCTTCTTGATCTTCATTACCTAGTTCTCCTAAGTACTCATCCAATGGATTTATTGATAGTACCTCCTGCACACAATCAGAAATTAAAAATTCAGTTTCATCAACAAAATAAAGCATGTCATTATGGTCTAAGGAGTGTTTCATGGCCGCCGGTAGAGTGTACACTGCTTCTTCCTCTCCAAACCTTAATGTTAATTTTCCTCCTTTAAGGTCAATTAGGGCATCAGAGGTAGTGAGGAATGGCCGACCAAGAATCAATGGTGTCTCCACATCTTCATCAATATCCATGATGACAAAATCCACAGGGAATACAAATTTGTCCACCCGGACAATCACATCCTCCACAATCCCATGAAGCATCCTTGTTGATCGATCCGCCAATTGTAAAATCATTCTCGTGGGTCTAAGTTCATAAAAACCAAGCTTCAAATACATGGTATAGGGCATAACATTAATGCTCAGCCCAGAGTCTGCAAGTGCATTTTCTTGAACTCCACCTTCAAGTACACATGGGATTATGAAGCTTCCTGGATCTTTCAATTTTTGTGGGAGCTTCTTCTCCAAAATGGCCGAGCAATTTTCCGTGAGTGCAACTGTGCCCTCTTCTTCCAATTTCCTCTTGTTTGTTAGTAATTCTTTTAAAAACTTGGCATACTTGGGCATTTGAGTTAAAGCTTCCACTATCGGGATGTTTATGTGGAGTTGCTTGAAGATGTTGATGAATTTTTAGAATTGCACATCCTCCTTATCTTGCTTCAATCTGGCCGGATAGGGGATTGGAGGTTTGTACTCAGATGGCTTTGATGAACCCTTTGGTGAAATTTCCTTGTTTTCATCTTGCTTGATTTTCTCAATGACTTTCTCAATTAAGTTGGGGTCTTCCACTTCGGTTATCCCAGTTTCCTTGACACTTGGGTCAACTCCGACCCTTGTCTCAACCTGTCTCCCACTTCTAAGGGAAATGGCCTTCAAGTGTCCCCTTGGGTTCTCCTTAGTGTTGCTAGGTATACTGCCTGAAGGTTCCTCAGAATTTGCTTTAGCAAGCTGCCCCACTTGATGTTCAAGTGATTATACAGAAGCTTGAAGATTTCTCAAAATGGAGCCTATCTCACTGAACTGTCCGGTATGTTGAGCAAGTTGAGCATTCACCTTCCTGAACTGAGAATCCATACTCTGGTTATGCTATTAAACCTTGATTCAGTGTTGCTCATGAACATGGAAAGCACATCTTCAGTAGTGAACCTCTTCTATAGTACTGGTTGTTGCATTTGGAGACCTTGTGGAGTTGGTGCAGCTTTTTGTTGTTACCCCTGATTCTATGAAAAGTTCAGGTGATACTTCCACCCCGGATTATAAGTGGAGCTGTAAGGGTTCCCTTGTGGCCTTTGTCCTCTAATATAATCAACATTCTCAATTGGGACGATGGAGGAGCTAGCAATAGGACATTGGGCGACTCCATGCCCTCCACAACAAGTGCTACAACTCATCACTGACTCTAACTTCAAGCTACTGCCCATGAGCATGTCTAGCTTCCGAGACAACACATCAACCTTTGTGGCAAGAGCACCATTGGAACTAACTTCATAAATTCGGAGGGGCTACCAACATCCAATTTCTCGGCATGTCGATACAAGAATACCCCTTCTTGCTCATTAATGATCTAGTACATGTGAGTAGGTCACATCTACATCTACAACTCAATAAAAGAACTAAGGATCTCTCCATTTTATAGTTCTAGACATGAAGAACAATGAGCCAAACCATAAATCACACCAATGCATTCCAAAATAAAAGTATAGGATCCATAATACATGATGAACCCCCCAAGGTTCACCTACATCCATTGGCCTTGGGGGTCTAGTGTGCCATCATACAAACAAGAATCACAAACTCAAGAAACATAAGAAACAAAAGCATAAATGACACTCCCTAGTCCGAATGATGGTGACGAAGAACAATGCCGGCCGAATGACGCTTCTTCTAGCCCAAGGAATGCTGAATGTTCCTCCTCCTTTGATGATGAAGCTCTCCCCTTGAAGTACAAGCCATTGATCACCTCCAACCCTCAAGCTAAACTCTACCCAAGATGATGTCTTTGTTTCTCCTCTCTCCTCCAAAGTGTTGCCTGTCCAAGATGTCCAAAAGTCCCCTCAAAAGAGCCTCCAAATTCCTTCATATACCCCCGGTATACTCCCTCTCAAAACTAGCTTGTATGCCCTTAAAATAGACTCAAAACACCCTCAAAATGGCCTCTATACTGGTGGTATACTGGCTCAAAATGGCCTCTATACTGGCGGTATACTGGCTCAATGAGCTCCTCATTGAGGCCGTTTGAGGTGGGCAAAAGTGCACTCCAGCTCACGTAATAGTATCCATACTGGCTCAATGAGCACCTCACTGAGCCAGTATGCCTTCAAACCCATTATCCTCTTCTCTGGCTACAGTAATCATCTTGGGCTCAATCTAGGGTAGTAATGAGGCCGTATGCCATGGTTCAATTTCTAACTTGAAAACTCTCCACGTGCTATAGTTGCAACAACAGTGTCGATGCTACAATACCACTGCTACACTAGTCTAGCACCATTAATATGCTACAGTGAATACGCTATAGTAGCGAGACTTGGTTTTCTTCTCTTTTTCACCCAAATCATATCTTCGTGTCCTCTATGGCTCTTACATGCCCTGCGAAGCAAATAATACACGATTAAGTATAAAACAGGCATTAATTCTTATAAAAACACATGTTAGAAGTATATAATACATATACTAAAATATGTACATTTAGACACTTATCACGCCCCGACAAGTCAGATACAAAGAGTATACCCTAGTGAGGGCAAAGGCTGCTTCCTGGGAAGAGTGAAAGCTACTAACTATATAGAAAAAAAGAGAAGAGAAGGAAAAAAAAAGGGATGCATGTAGAAAGTGTTATGAAAAATGAAAAGCAGGACTGAGTAAAACCCTAGAAAGTGGTTTGCTTACATGATCTAGAGTATAAGATTGTGAACCAAGAGACTGATATTTGGGAAAGTACTTTTTACTATGGAATAGACTACCGTTTGGTTATTTCCCCTGTACTACTGAAACTCCATACTTAGTTGCCTGAGGTCAAGCACATTTTCATCCATTTTATTTGCTTGAGGGCAAGAAAATGCTTAAGTGTAGGGATATTTTATAAGTAATAAACTAACCATATTTTCTATATCATTTACACTGCATTTACCATGAAATTTTACTTGTTTGGCACCTCATTAGCATGAAATTTCATTCTTATTTTCACCATGACCTTTATTCTATTTTAGGGAAAAAAGCAAATTCGGGGGTGTTTTGAAGCAAAAAAATGAACCAGGTTGCTGAATCAAGGTTGTACGACGACTCACAATGGGCATTATGGCAACTTGTCACGCCCGTTCTATATACTTAGCATTGTCATGATTAAGCCCTGGTAGCATGAACCCACTGATAGCAACATAGAAGCCACAACGGCCTCACAAAGGCCATTATGAAGATCATCCATGCTGTTGTGAGGATAGATAACGCCTAAAGACCATGCCAAGATACAACTTGGAGCTCAAGGAATAACTTAATCACCACGGGCATCACAACGCCCATAGTAAGGCCATGGCAAAGATGGTCACTATAAATACCCTAGTTTTCTGTAAATTTACGGAGACACTTTTGCAAAATAGGATAGGACAGCTGGCTTTCTAGAGATATGAGTAAAGAGAGACAAGGTTTCTTCCATATTCTAGCAGATTCTGGCAGATTTCTCAAGAGTACATCAATGAGCATCATCATAGAAGATCGCATGTGACATACATCTTCAAGGATCATCATCTGAGAGGCACAAGTGATATGCATCATCCTAATAATCTTGGGATCCTCTATCCCCAACCCTCAGTGAACTATGGGAGAGAATTAATCTAGGAATACATTGAATGCTTATTTATTCTTTATTTGGTCTTGTGGCTCTCTTATGCTTTGATGCTTTGCTTTTTATGATCGATAAGAACCTAGTTCAAGGGAAATTGTATATCTAAGTCTCTCAGTCATTATTTATGAATTGTGATTGATTAATATATATTGTTTTAGTTTTTCTAATCATTTCATATTCTTAATTGATTATTATTGTTGATGTGGATGAGGAGGTTATGCCCCTATGGTGATGATGCCCATGCCATGATAGATCTATGCATAATCTAACATGTTAGGCATAGCTAGGTTTCTGTAATTGATTGCCCCTTAGGCTCAGGGTTTGATCGGTCTCTTCTCGTGGGATTCCCACACTTAAGACAAACATAAGAGGTTGGGATGGAAGCAATTCCATCTTTAGTTTCTAGTGATTTAGACCTAGTCGCCATGTGTTTTTTGGGTTAGTAGGCCTTCGAATTCTCCCAATTCTATCATAGAACGTGATTGACACTTAATACCTATGATAATTAATAAATAGAATAACTATAGTGCATACTCCCAACTTCTTGTAAGCTGGATAAACGCCTAAATATATGTATTTCATACATATAGATTTTGTACTATTTACTTGTATTTCGATGAACCGCTCCTATTTATTTGTTTAAATTGGTTTTATTTATGTTACAGGCCTAAAATAAGCCATAATGAGCTCTAGAACATGTTTGGGAAGACATAGGCATCAAAAACATCGTTTTAGTGTTTCAAGCACTATAATAGAGTTAATTGAGGCTACAAGAATTTAGCTGTAACTCTCACTGGCTCCATGAGCCTGCATGGATGCCCGTGAGGTTCACTAGAAAAGTTTGGCACCAGTACTATAGCAATTCATTGTAGTTGGATCACTGTAACACCTAAATGAATTTCCTGCTGGAAAGGCAGTAAGCTTCATGAGCATCCATGCACCCGCATGGAGCCCGTAAGGCTTAGGCAGATCTGATTAAAAGGGTATATAAGGCATCAATCAAAGGGTCTTTGATCACCGTTTCTCCATCCTCATCACCTAGTGCTTCAAGGAGGTGAGAGAAGGCAAATCTATGGCATAAATCTAAGTAAAGAAGAAGGTTGCTATCAAGGAGATCATCAAGGAGCTTTCTGGCACGATTCGACAAGTTCTCATCACCATCTTCTAGTCAACATTTCAAGGAGTTTTTTTGGATTTATTTATCTTTCATTTGTATCTTGAGATCTCTCTTTTATTCATATTGAACTAGACTCCAAAGGTCACAGGGCATCCTGTGAACCTTTGGATGAACTTACTTGTATGGATGTTGTGATTTACTTCTAGTGATTTTGGTTTGGCTTGTGGTTCAAACTTTGTGTTCTTTAATGCGTTGTTTGGCATGGGAACTTTGCAGTTCAATTTCTAGGTTGTACTTGGTTGTGTGACCATCGCCTTGTACTAGACTTAGCTCCGAAGGGATTCATGTGTGAATATGCCATGACCATCAGGTATTTCATACTCTTTAATCATTAGTGTTGGACCTAGGTATTGAGTATCAACCCTAACTAGAGATTTCCCTGGTTGTAATGCAATCATAGGAGGATTTGGTCGGAAGATATTCTATGCCAATACTTGTATGGGACTAGGGGTTATCACCGTGACTATCAGGATAACCTACTTTTGGAAATCTCTTGGCCCAAAACTACCATTTCCTGTGTAATTCTAGCACCTTTCTAGCTTTAGTAGTCCCTAGGAGATCCTCTCCCGGATGCCTCATACTTTCATTGTTATTTTCTTCCTTAATGTGCTTACATGGTGTGACTTAGTCCAACTTATCTATAATTATCTCTCTTGTTAGCTTTCTTATTTTGTTTTAAATCTATCTTTGTCATACTAGACAGTACCATCTACAAGAAAGTAATAGCAGCTCATAGGACCCCAGGGAATATGACCCTCTTGTGCTTGTGCAAGAGGTATTACTTGATAACCCGTGCACTTGCGGATCTCATAAAGTTTTCGGTGCCATTATCGGGGAACTCCAAGGATGCTAGGAAAACCTCTAGCTCACTGCTCTAGTTGTTTATAATTCCTTTTGTAAATATTTGTCTTTTTATGTGTCTTTTACCATTTTGTTCATATTTATTTATCTTCCTTCTTTCTTGTTCTCTTTGATAGCTTACAGGTGTTAGTTTTATTTATTTACACAGTGCAATGGATTTTCAAGAAAAATTGTTGGCCGCCAAAATCTATCCACTTGAAGAAAGGATGGAAATTTTTTTCGCCATGAATTCAAGACAAAGCTACCTAGACCATAATATCTATAATCCATATCTAGAAAGGCACCCAAATATTTCCCCACATCCTCACACATAACAATGGGAACTCCCCACGAAGAATCGCTACAAGAACCCCCTATCAAGAACCGTGGCATTATCATCCTCTAGTTATGCATAGTGAACAACCATAAAAAAAGGCAATTTAGGACAGAGGATGTCTTGGTAAGGTTCATGATAAACACTGAAGAAAGGTTTGAAGGCATTAACTCCGAACTAAAAGCCATTGAAATCAGATTCAAACTTGTCAAAGCCACAATTGAATGTTTTCAAGCATCTCAATAAAGACTTGGAAATTAGTTGGGAGAACTTCTCCAGCAAACCTCGGATTACAAAAAGAACAATGAACAAGTGGTAGGAGTCCCACCTACGGATGCCATTGAAGAAGAAAAGGGGGAGGATGAAATCATGGGCATAGAAAATGTGAGGAAGTGGAAGAAGCTCAGTTGACCACAACTGAAGAAGCTACTTACCTCAACATTGATCATTCCATCAATCAATCAATAATTTTTAAGTGTAGAGAAAAAATTCTAGGAATTGTATTTGAAGGTGTGGGTAGGAGGCTAATGTCATCCTTGAACCCACCTATGGTGTGCTTGGATAATTCCCAACCAAAAAGTTTTCCTTGGAAGCCCAGATAACTTTTGTCAGTCATTCAAGAAAATTTACAAAGGGTTGAGAAAAAAAGATGTGGATAGGATGTTGAAGCCACCCAAAGATTCACCCATGCCAAGCCTAGATAGCTCTCAACCAAAGCTTTTTCGTTGGAGGTCCAAGCAATGTAGTGGGGTACTCGAAGGAATTTCATCCAGAGGTAAAGAAGAAGCGGGGAAAATGCTCAAACCAACCAAGGATCCGCCTAAGATGAAATTACACAATGCCGGCCCAAGCTTTTTCCATGAAGACCAAAAGGTAATTCATACATGTTTTCCACCCTAACATCGTCTCGATAGGTACGTTTCATTTTCTTAGGTATCACTTATGCCACTTCTAGCCTAGAAGAACACACCATCTTCGAGCCTCGATGAGGTAAGAGAGCAACGTCAAGATAATGACATAAAACAAGCACTTCTTGGGAGGCAACCCAAGTTTCAAATCCTTCACTTTTCATTTTTTTTCATTTTCAAATTGTGTGTTAAATGTAGTTTATTGTAATTTTAGTTGTGTTATGTTTGTATTTTTGTTTGTTTGAACGATCAATGCTTGTCTTAGATTTGTGAATTTTGTCCAGTGGTTTGGTGTTGTTTGATTGTGTTTCAATGCATATTTCGATGTTATAGACTTTGTAAATTAATTTTGCTCTAAGGTGCAAGGGAGTCCATGCCAAAATTTTGATTTTCCAAGTTTGTACAGGCTCCATGCACCCTCATGGAGCCCGTGAGGCTTATAGCCCAACGTGTTAAAGGGAGTTAAATCCTCTCTCCTCTCCAATTTCCTTCATTCATTTTATTCCTTGTTCTCTCTCATTTCTCATCCGTTTTATCTCATTTTTTCACCATTTTTCTTCATTTTGCTTTCTCTAAACTTCTCTCCCACCTCTTGCAACTTGGATCTAGTATTTTATTGAAGGTTTAACCATATATTTCTCTGATTTTCATCGATCAATATTTTGGAGCCCTAACCATAGCTTTGGGCCAAACTTTATTTTTCTTCTTAGTTTTGCATGTTTATCTTGTGTCAAACTATGGGAACTGATTTGTTTAGATTTTGGGACATTGTTTGTAAATTTTTGGGCTTCAAAAACAAGGGAAAACTCTTGCTCTTTCAAGTCTTTACTACAGTAACTTTTGAATGGTGCATTCCTTCAATTTGTTTAACACTTGTACCTTTATAAACCCCTAGCAATACTAATGAGGACATCACTACCATGCCATGGTGGTGTTTTTAATTTCTTCTACCTTAATTGTACTTAGGTGTACCTAAAGTCAGAACATAATTTTAGACTTAGTCAAATAAGAGGATAGCAAGAGAGAAGCATTTAGAGCTACGCCATATATGGGCCTCACACTCATGTGCATGCCCAAGAAGGAAATTGTGCTTATCTTTGCTGGCCCCATACAAACTGAAGGAGATGTGATTTTCTTTTATGACAAATCATCCCAAAATATCACTTTTCTAAACCAACCCAATTTCTAGAAAGAACAAAATCAAATCCCAATCAACCAGGAAATCAAATATTCCAAGTTTAAGGATGAGAGATCGTACTTGCCATATTCACGTGCTACAGTACCATGGGATACTATTCCTATATTTAGATTAATTTTATAGCTAATTTTATTTTTCTATTTTTAGATTGTTTTCCTAGAAAATTTTAATTTACTATTTTTAGATTGATTCCTTAGCCAATTTTAATAAGAGAGTTTTTTTGTATCCCAAGTTTAAGTTGGCTATAAAAAGCCTTGTACCTTCTCCCTTGGAGGATAGAACTTTGATTATTATTCATAAAATAAGAGTTGTCTTACTACCAATGTTCTTGTGAGTTCTCCCAGATTCGTGAGAGGAAAGTTTCAATTTTCTCCTAATTCATGATCTATGCTTCCGGGAATTTTTTGTGGATTAGTTTCTAGTTTATCAGTTTGCAATTCTTCGTACAGCGGGTCGGAGTTCTTGAAGCTTCAGATCGTCTCTTCCTAACGTATGGGTCACGTCCATCCCCTATTATTCGCAGCTAGTTATCACTCAACCTGGATCCTACGCCGTGAAGATTAGGCCATCATTTAGATCTCTTTCTTCTTCACCAAGTTGGAGGCTATCAAACACTTGTAATAGAGATATTTGGACATTATGATATTTATTAAATGAGGGACTAGCTTGGATTATTTCCTGCTTTATTGTTTTTGGTTATGTTAGTTGTTTGCTTGTATGTTTTTGTATTTTCTTAATGTGTTTGTGTGATAGATGCCTTGAGATGACATTCCATTCTACTTTGTAGGGTGGAATTAGGGCATGAAGCACACCTTTCTTTCTCCATCATCTACCGGAATCATTGGTGGCCACCCCGGGCTCATGGACTTTAAGCCTCATGCTTCGACACTTGCGGAAGTTCATGAAACCCTCTTGCTATGCTTTTGATATCTATATTATGGCATGATGCTTGATAAGTGCTTGTGCGATATGAATGCGAAGCGTTCATTCCTTATGTTGAGCATTACTTTTCTCAGGTTTTTACATTAATATGTGTGTTTTTATGTTACTTTTATGCAGGTAGGGCTGTGAAGCCGAGTATGAAGGAAATAGGCCAATGTGGATCATAATACACTTATTTTGGAGGAGATGTTGCTAAAGTTCAAACGCGAAGACATAGGACAGGTGTGAGATGCTAGAGTGTGTGCCAACCTCCTCGCATTCGAGTGAGCACATCCATTTGCAGGGGCACAAAGGCAGTCACACTCGAGCATTCCGTCTTATGCATACAAGAACAGGAGCTCCACCAGCATATATATCATTGAAGAAGCAAGTGATTCACGACGTGAACGTGTGTCCGTTTGCGTTACCCTGATGAAAGTATGGAATTGGGAAGTTATTCAGGGCGAAGGCTGTAGCAGTACTGTAGCAGTACTGTTCATAGCCAGCCGAGAAACCAGAGAAACAGAGAATCCACACGGGCGTGTGGAAATTATCCACGCCCGTGTCCAAATTCCGCACGGGCGCGTGTATCGTCCACGCCCGTGGAGTTGCCCGATTCCAGCCCTATTTAAAGCCGATTCAGCCCCGATTTTGGTATTCTTTTCTCTATCTTTTCCCCAACTTGCGAGAGGGCTTCGGCTAGGGTTTCGAGGGGTATTGGCCAAGGTTTTGGAAAGGTTCTATGGCGTATCCCATACCGGACGAAGAGTAGAGGACTTTCCACAAGACCATCGACACAACCATCGAGGGGTTTTTTTTATGGATTCATTGCTTTTACATTCGAATTCTTTGATTGTACTTAGCTCCATGGAGAGCTAAACCCCTACTGGTTACTTGGGTGATTGTGAAACCTAGGATGTATTCGCTTCATTGAACTTCTTTATTATGCTTTCAATAAATTGATGTTTATTGTGAGTTCCAACCTTGAATGCTTGATTGTATGAACATTTCCCCTAGAGTGACACTAGGGTTGAGAGTTCTTGTTGGTAACCTTATGAGTGAGTGACACACCACGAGCGTTAGACAAAGCTAGGTTGGAGAGGGTTGAGAGGGTGAGTCGAGAGGTACAGGAGCGTCCCCTTTCCTCTCCGACGTGATAGATTCTATCTCCGTTCCTTCAGTTCTTTGCGGTCATAATAGAGTGAATGGTCTAAGGGATGAACCTCTGCTGGGGCCTAGTTGCACGTGCAATGGAGTGAAGCGTTGAGATGATCTTAGTATCTAGGGCTTAATTATGGCTAGGGACCTTCCGCCTGGACCAAAGGGTTAGGTCTAAATCTAGGAAAAGATTTATCACCCGGAATCCCTAGAGCTCATTGCAACTCTATGCGAGTGCGAAGTGTTGAGATTATTAGATTTCTCCTCCGGGACATATATAGAGTTAGGCATAGTTGACCTTAGACTTGGGACTATGTATGTAAGGATTTCCATGACTCACCATTGTATTGATTAGGAAGCATAATAGAGAGTTCTTGCACTTGAAGCGATTATCCTAGGTGAAACATCATCCAAGTACCCCATCTTTATTGATTGCCTTGCCTCCTCCTTACTTTTGCTCTCTTACTTGTTGCTTTTAATTTCTGAGAATTGAATCATTACCACACTTATCATTGTTGATACTCCACATAGCTAAGAATCGAATTAAGTGTCTATACTCTCTACTCCCTGTGGATTCGACCCCGCTCACCCGGGATTATTACTTCGACAAACCCGTGCACTTGCGGGATATACGCAAGGGGACCTTGTCAATGCTAGTTTAGGAATATTAGGGACAATGTGCATCTTTAAGTGGGAGGTAGATTTTTGTGAACTTTGAAATTTATTTCATAATTGAATGCTTAATTTACCTATGATAGTTATGATACATTGTTAAGAACTTCCTACCTTGAGAGAATGATATATGTGAGTTGTATTTCTAATCTGTGTTTGAATGGATGTCTTGTTTTATCTTTAGTGCACCTTCAAGACTTGTCATGAAAACTCCCATATTTTACACTCCGGCCAACCCCTCATAGTGAAATTGACATTCATTTGTTAAATCCTACTTTCAATGGTCATTTAAGAACCTTTAGTTCTTTTGTTTTTCCTTTAGCCCTAAGTGAATTTTTTAGTAGGTAGTAAACCATGGAACATCAGATAGGGTGTATATATACACATGAAAAAAAAGAGAAAAACATAAAAAAAAATATAAATATAAATAAAAAAGAAGGAAGTCTATGTCAGTATTCCTTTGCTAGTGAAGCATGAATGCGTACATGTAGATTTGTGATAGAGTAAGTTGGATGGCTCTTGTGCCTAATCAGCATGTGTATCCTCCAAAAGGATTTTGTGCAATCTACATTAGTCAGACATGAAATGAAAAGAAAACCTATTGATCTCCTAGAACCTATTTTAAAATTTACTTGAGAGCTAGATTTTTTTCTAGGAACCAGAGGATTCTTAATTAATCATTAAGTGTGTCTTTAGCATTTCCAATGCTGATTATCATTATGTGTGGGATGAATGGACATACTGGGGTAATCCAGGGTGTGAAGGTTGAGGTTGGAAGTTTACACACACTCACAGGAGCACTTTAGATAAAACATGACTATGAGTACTTGTTTATGTACTTCATAACTCACTTTCTAAATTTCTTTTCACTTGTGTTTGTGAAGTCCTTTACTTTTGAGCTTGAGGTCATACATTTAGCCATTTATCATTTTGCCCCTATTTTTCATGCTTGTTTACTTGAGGACAAGCAAATGCTTAGGTGTGAGGATGTTTGATAAATGCCTAAATGTATGTATTTTATACATTTAATTTTATTCTATTCACTTGTAATTTTATGAACCAATGCACTTTTTATGTTTAAATTGGTTTTATTTCTGTTACAGGCTTAAAATAAGCCAAGACAAGCTCTAGAACGCATTTAGGAAGAAATCGGCATCAAGAACAATATTTTAGGGTTCCAAGCACTATCGCAGACTTAATTAAGGCTACATGAATTTGGCTATAACTCTCACAGGCTCCAAACGCCTGTAAGGATGCCTGTGAGGTTCACTGGAAATTTTTGGTACAAGTATTGTTGTAAAAACATTGTAATAAAAATAGTGTAGCAAGTTACTGTAGCTAAAGCATTGTTGCACCTGGATGAATTTCTCGATGGAAAGATAGTAAGTCTCACGGGCATCCATGCACCCACATGGATCCCATAAGGCTTGCGCAGATCTGATTACAAGAGGATCTAGGGCATCAATCAAACGGTCTTTGGCCACCCTTTCTCCACTCTCATAACCTAGGTGACACACCCTTTGCGAGTGCGTACTACAAATTATGGGTTGTCGAAGTAATAAAGTACCCTGGTGAGTGGGTAGTCGTATCTATAGGGAATAGTGATCAGAAACACAGGAATTGCTATTTAACTATGTTGAAGATGATTTAAAATAGTGTGAGCAATATCAATGAAAATAGAGATAAAAAGAACAAGAAGAAGACTCAATAAAATATTAGGAGAGGTAGTCGATAGAAACTGTGGCACCCAGACATTGCTCACCCTAGGACTATTGCTTCAAGTGTAAGACCAATCATTATATCTCCTAACTGATGTTTAATATGTCGTGGAGATCCTTAAACACATGGTCCCAAACCTAAAGTCAACCATGACTAACCCTACAGTATGCCCTGGTGGAAATGAATGCTCTTGACGCCTTACACTGTGCAAGGTTGCATAAAGCTCAAGGGATTCCTTGTGATAAACTTTATTCCCTAATCTAAATCAAACCCTTTGGTCTAGGAGAAAGACCCCTAGTACAATTAAGCCCCATGAATAAGTATTACTTCAACGCCTCACTTTATTACTTGCGCAACTAAGCCCCAGGGGAGGTACTCTCTTAACACTTCACTCTATTGTGACCACAAAGAACTCTTGGAACGCGAAGGTAGGATAAATCACACATGAAGGGAAAAGGGAAGTTCTGCTACCTCTCGACTCATCCTCTCAACCCTCTCCAATCTAGCTTTGTCTAAGCCTCATGATGTGTCACTCATCCACAAGGATTAACAAGATGGATTCTCAACCCTAGTGTCACTCTAAAGGAAAATCATTTCAACAAGAAATCAAGATTGGAACTCAATTAGAACATCAATTAAAGAAAAATAATGAAAGGTCAATGAAACAAAATCATCCTAGGGTTTACAAGTCCAAGCATCCACTAGGGGTTTTGCTTTCCATGGAGCAAGATACAATCAATAATGAAATCGAAAGTAAAAACATGTAATCCATAAGTAAAACCCCCTTATAGTCCATATCGATGGTCTTGTGGAGTAGCCTCATCTTCTCCAAAGGTTTCCTCTTCAAGCCTAGGGCACGTCTCACTGAATAAATGTCGATGAAAACTCTCCCAGTAAATATCTTCCGAAGGAACGTGGTGTTGATGTCCATAGAACCACTCCAAAAACCTTGCCAAAGCCTCTCCAAACCTTAGCCGTGGTGCCTCCAAAGTTAGGTAGAAGATGGGAAAAAAAATATTCTTCAAAAGAACCACAAGTCGCAGCTTAAATAGGGTTACAATCAGGCATCCACACGCCCTTGTGAATTTCTAGGAATTGATTTTTTAGCGCGCTATAAACAGTAACTGCTACAGTAATTTCCTTCGGTACTTTGCCAAAAAATGCTCCTAAATCCACACTTTTCATCAAGGCACATGAATAGGCACACATCCATGCGGTAGATCGCATTGAGTCTTCAATAAAATCACATTCGATGAAAATCTTGCTAGTGTTGCACAAGTCGGAACATATGAATGTGACTACCTTTGTACCCCTCTAGTTTGCATGTTCACTCGAGCACGTCGGAGGTTGGCAAACACTCACATGTCTTTGAGCACAACTTTTGTCTTCACATTTGTTCCCTCCAAGATTTCATTAACAAATTACATCCACGATCTACTTTTGGCTTCTTTCTTTCATAATTGTCCCCACAACCCTACATGCGTAAAAGAACACAAATACACATGTATAAGCGATAAAATCTGAGGAAAGTAATGCTCAATGTTAGAAAAGAATACTTCATATTAATAATACACAAGCACTTATCACTAGGGCTTCAAGGTGGCAGGAGAAGAAGGTTGCTATCAAGGAGATCATCAAGGAGCTTTTAGGTGCGCTTCAACAAGCTCTCATCACCACCTTCTAGTCAACATTTCAAGGGGGTTCCTTTGGTTTTGTTTATGTTTCATTTGTATCTAGAGATCTCTCTTTTATTCATGTTGAACTAGACTCCCAAGGTCACCGGTAGACCTGTCAGTACAGACCGGCAGGGCGGACCGGCCCGCAGACTGCCAAATCCCACCATTTGGAGGGATGGGGTAGGCTGGACCACAATTTGGCTGGTTGGCAAAATGCCAACCCAACCCAACCCACCTTGGGTAAGCGAGTTGAGCGGGCCGGCCCACTAAAAATATAAAAAAATTAAAAATTATATATTTTATAAATTGATTATTTTTTTAACAAACCAAACCAAATCAAAAGATATTTATTAAAGCACAAAACATAATACAAAAGACATATTTCGAAAAATATTTTACATATAAGGTTATGATAAATCACACAACTAAAATTATAAAACAAGTAAATAACAACATATCCAACCAAGTTAACCAATAAACACAACATTCAAAAATTCCCATATGAATTGAACAATTATAGATAAGAGAAATATCAATACAATGATACTACATAAACTACCTTAAACATTTATCCTCATTTATCATCCATTAAAAATTTAAAAGCAACAACAATTCCACACATGCCAACTTAAATTTCAGATTGATAACGGAAATCAACCCCCTCCTTCCTATTTATAAGCAAAATGATCTTTTAAATTCCAATAAAAAGCATCTTAACATCAATAATGAAATAGTCTTTCAACCATAAGACAAACAAATATTTCATAATTCTTCGTGTCTCTCTCCCTTTTAAGTCTTAAGACATACAATAATAGAGTTCATTACAAATTTAAAATTTATCAACCATTAAATTAAATCATTCAAATTTTCCGCTTCTCCATCTCCTCCATCCATTCTATCTTCATCAATAACTTCAAGATTTTTTGAACCCTCACCAAATGTAGTTGGTTTAGTAATTGCTTCATCTTCATTACCTACATAATAAAAACCCCAAATATAAAAGTTACTTAAAAATTAAATTTAAAATAGACAAATGTTTCAAGATTTCAACTAAATAAACAATTTAAATTAATAACTTATAAATTACCAATGTTATAACCATGCAACCAATTGTGGGTACAAATGAGAGCCTGTACTTTTTCAGGAAGTGTACAACTTTTATATTTATTGAGCACACGAGCACCAAAAGAAAAGGCTAATTCAGATGCAACAGTTGTTATTAAGATGGCTAAGACATCACCTGCCATTAATGCAAGAATTGGGAACCTATGCTTATAATTCTTCCAATACTCCAACACATCCAAATCTTCATAGTATGCAAATTCAAGCTTTTGCTCCTCCAAATAAAGATTCAATTGAGATTTTCCCGCACTTGAAATTTATTGGCTCTCAAATGCTTTAATTTCCTACAATCAATAATTGCCATATGTTATCGTAAAAAAATATAAACAAATTAGAAAAATAAATAAAGAAAGAAAGAATAAAAATGATAGAGCACTTACATTAAATATTTTTTTACCCTTACTTTTAATTCCTTCACCACCTTGTGTAGATGTAGGTGTAATGATAGAAGAAGATTATGGTTGCCAAGGACTAGACTTATTAGCATTGGACTGATGCTCAAAAAGTGTGTATAGTATTGTTCTCACAAGTGACACCTTCTCTTGGCATTTAGTAGAATCACTCTCAACCTTCCCATAAAAATACTCCAACATTGACAATTTAATTTGTAGGTCAAGGATAGCACCAAATGCAAGCACCATGCTATATTGTCTCCAATATTTATCAAAATTTTCTTTCATCCTTCTACACATATCACTAATCACCACATCTTAAGTTGCCAAGTTTTCCTTTAATAAAACTTCAATCTTCCAAACTTGCATGAAATACAAATTTGATGTAGGCTAAGAAGATCCTGATATCAAGTTGGTAGTCTTATAAAAAGGCTCCAAGAACTCATATATTTTCTCTTCTCTTTTCTGTTATTCATTTGAATGGCAATACTTATAGTTTCTATCATTCAATTGAAGAGAAGTGAACACCCTTTTATACTTAATGACACTATCCAACTTCAAATATGTCGAATTCCAATGGGTGGATACATATAATTGCAAGCCAATAATGGTGTCAATGTTGCCAATTGCGGCCACACATTCTTCAATTTTTTTCATTCTACTTTCTAAACCCTTCAAATATTTGACAGATTCTCTGATTTTATGCAAAACATCATGAGCTACTTTCAAACCCTCTTGCACAATGAGATTTAAAATGTGAGCAAAACAACGAATATGGAAAAATTCACCACCACATAACAAACTATCATGTAAATTCATTATCCAATGTCTAAGAAAATACTTTTTTCTCAATTCCCCATTCTTTCAAAAATGAAAATAACTTTGCAGCCAATTCAACTCTCAAGTGTGGAGGTGGCAATTCAGCAAAGTTAAGAATTTTACTGTTCAATTTTCAATTTTCATCAACAAAATGTCCTATTAAGCAAATGTAGCCCTCACTAGTGCATGCAATCTGAACATCTGAAGTCAAGCAAATTCAATTTTGAATATTATCTAAAACATGCTTAAGTTTCCCTTTCTCTCTCATATATATTCTTGTAATATAAAAAACAAGAGTATTTCTTGAAATGCAAATGTAATTGGGATTTACATATTTTATCCAAGCTCTAATGCCATCATATTAAATAAATGGAAATGGCAAATCATGTTTTATAACTGCAGCAACTAATAAGTAACGTACAATTTTTTAATCTACTTTTTTTGAACTTATCTTCCCTTCATGATAAAAAAACATTTGTCCTACATCATTGAATTTAATCATTTTGCAGTTATCCTTGCGGCGCCTTAATGAAGAAGTCCCATAATTTTACCCCCACATTTGTATTCTTTCTTACATCCCTTGCATTCTTCTATTTATATGCCATCTTGATCCATCCCCTTCTTTATAAAACAATTCCAAACATCAGAAAATTCTTATGCCTTTTTACTTGTCTCCCTACCCGATTTAGTGTTTTCCAATTCTTCTTCATCTAAGTTCACACTTTGATTCAAAGAGACGGACTCCATGATTTTAATTTGTTCTGAAAATATATATGAAAAATATAAGAAATGATAAAAAAATATATGATATAATAATCAAATCTTTGACAATGATAACATATATATACTTGTATATATATATATATATGTGTGTGTGTGTGTGTGTGTGTGTGTGTGTGTGCTCATATTGATAACAATAACAATAACAAATGGGCCACTAGACTTATTAATTATCATATATATCTGACATAATTAATCATGCTTTTTAAATTTCCTTGTAATATTTAAATTAAGTTAATACACAACCACAAGAAGAATTCCAAATCATTCTCTCCATGTGCATTGCATGGTCCATGATATCACAAGGTCTTCTAGAAACTATGAGACTAAAATAAAACCACAAATAAAATTATACATGTTTAATTAGACAAATACAAGAATCATCCACTATTGTTAACCAAACAATCCTCTTCTTAAATTGATTTTGCAACCTCAAATAACATTTTGAAACCAGGTTTTTCTTGATGCTGGCCATCATATTGATTTTTTTTTGTAACACATGCTTTTAGGAGAATATCAACAAAACTTATATGTCAAGACTTGCAAAAGGTAATTCAGAGTGTTTTGTTACTAATTATAACAAGTAACAACAGCTCCAATTGCACTTTCATATATATATATATATATATATATATATATGTGTATACCCTATCACGTTGGAAAATCTTTTCAAGAAGGCATTTCATACCAACAAACACCAAACCACTAGAAGCTAAGGTGAATCCCAAGACCAACTTACAACAAGAGCTGTACGAGGAGAATGATAACAATTAATAGCTCAAATCCCATAACAATTAATTGCACATAAAGATTCCAGAAAGATCAGATGAAAGGAATGCATGTTTGTTTGATGGACACAGCAAAGATAATTAATTAAGACACAAGGTTGATTCTCCATTGAAATAGTAATAAAGAAATATAATCAAAGTATCAATGGTTCAGGGTTAGACTTATACATAAATATAAATATAGTTATTGATTGAAAGAGAGATGTGGATCTTACAATGTGTTTCTAACCATGCCTTCGTATGAATGGAAGGGAAATAAGAACAAGAGGTTTGGGGTTTAGTGAAGCATTAATTCAATCGTATTGTCTAAGGATATGGTCACTCCTTGGTTTCACCAATTGAAAACTTTGTTAATTAACGTCAGTGTAATCATAAACTCCTTAATTAACAAGCATATAATGATGGTTGTTAGATTGTGTTGAAATGTTTATGCTGATTAAGTAATACCACCAACACATAATAGTTGCTTATGATAGTTACTAGATTTGAAGCTTAAAATAATGCATCTTATTTCAATGCACACCATTATTAGCAACATCCACTAAACATGTCAATCTCTAGCACATTTAGAATAACACAGAAGATAATTTGTTGGCAATCATTCTTGGAGAAGAAAGAAGTACCTCAAGTGCAAGATTAAATAAAGATAGTTTGAATAGTTTCTTTGATCTCCTCCTATTGATTGTCCTGTGAGAGAGAGATTCATTAGAGAATAGAGAGGCAGTGACTAAAGAGAGAGAGAGAGAGAGAGAGAGAGAGAGGAGGAGGAGGAGTGGGGTTTGGACTTTGAAGATGGAGAACTCTTCACGTGGAGTAGGTCATTTGGTAGCCACCTGGCGGTAGCAATGAAGCGAGATGATGTTGGTGATGGTGATTAACGGTGGAGATGTGTGACAAACGCCTCTTGCGTATGTCCCACAAGTGCACAGGTTTATCTAAGTAATAAATCCTAGATGAGTGGGTATCGTACCACAGGGAGTAGGGAATAAAAACACTTAAATTGTTTCTTAACTAAGCATAAAGTGAATAATATTTGTGTGACAAGATATAACGTAACAAAAGTAAAAGAGACAAAGAAGAGAGCACACGTAAAGGGAAGGTATGGCAATCGATAAAAATGTGGTATCCGGATATTGTTCTGCCTAGGACAATCGTTTCAAGTGCAAAACCCTCTATTATGCTTTCTAACTAATTCATTAACAAGTCATGGAGATCCTTTAATATATTGTCCCAAATCTAAGGTCAACCATGCCTAACTCTATACATGTCCTGGAGGAGAAATTGAACAATCTCTCAACCTCGCACTCGTATAGAATCGCAATGAGTTCTAGGGATTCCAAATGATAAATCCTCTTTCTAAATGTAGACCTAACCCTTTGGTCCAGGTGGAAGGTCCCTAGTTACAATTAAGCCCTAGGTGCTAAAATCACTTCAACGCTTCACTCCATTGCCTCTACAACTAAGCCCGAGTGGAAGGTCATCCCTTAGCCCATTCACTCTACTATGACCGCAAAGAACTCGAGGAAATGGAGGTAGGATAAATCACATCGGAAGAGAAACGGGACGCTCCGCTATCTCTCGACTCATCCACTCAACCCTCTCCAATCTAGCTTTGTCTACATCTCGTGGTGTGTCACTCACTCACAAGGGTTACCAATAAGAATCCTCAACCTTAGTGTCACTGTAATGGAGTATTCACACAATCAAGCATTTAAGATTGGAACTCAATTAAAACATTAATTAATGAAAGCATAATGAAAGGTTTAATGAAACAAATACATCGTAGGGTTCACAAATCCAAGTACCACTAGGGGGTTTAGCTCTCCATGGAGCTAGTTACAATCAATGAAATTGAATGTAAAAACAAGTAATCCATAGAAAACCCCCTTGATAGTCGTGACGATGGTCTTGTGAAGAAGCCTCTACTTATCCAAGGGTCACTTTGTCCGGCCTGGCATACACCTCGCCGGATCAGTGCCGACGAAAGCTCTCCCAATAACCTTCTTACAAATGGAGCACGATGTCGGAGCCGTAGAACCTCTCCCAATCTCTAGCCAATATCTCTCTAAACCCTAGCCGACGCCCCCATTCAAGTTGGGGAAAAGATGGAGAAAAGAATATCCAAATCATGGCTGAAATCGGCCTTAAATAGGGCTGGAATCAGGAATCTACACGCCCCTGTGGATTCACCACACAGGCTTGTCGAAAAACGCATTTCCACACGCCCGTGTGGAGTCTCTGGAAATCACCTTTCTCGGCCGGCTATGAACAGTACCTACTACAATAAATTTCTACAGTCTTTACTACATTACCTTGCTACAGTAGTGAATACTACGTGATCTGAATTGGGTGAAGGCTCACGTGGATGCTTGTCAGCTTGCTTCTTTGACCGAGGTGCTATGATCTGTTAAATTTCAAAGCAAATCGATCAAACAATATCATTGAGCAGGACTGCAGAAATCCGCAAGGTTATATGGAATTTCCACACGCTCGTACGGATTCACAGGGCGTGAAAACCGCACAACCGCGCCTCAAAAATCCAAAAAATACACCATTTGATCGCTTCTAACTTTGTCCTAAGCATGCATAACCCCTCTAATTGTAGGAACGAAGCAACATTAACCAGTTTTACTGATTAAAATCAAAAATTGATGAAGAAAAAGAACAGATAGGTCTTATCGACAAGTTGAATTTGAAAACTTTGATTTGGCCCGAAAATCAAGTGAAAATCCCCCCAAATGAGTAATACGAAGTCGGGGAAAAAGTGCAGGTGTGCTCTCAGATGAATGAGGAGTATGAAAACGAAGAGAAATGACAAGACTTTAAAAAGAATTCGCGCCTCTTGATGTTCTGTTCATCCACACGGGTGTGTGAAAATTACCCACGCCTGTGCGCCTCCAAAGGAGAGAACCACAGGGACAAACATACGCTCCTGTATACTCTCGGGAAAACACTCCTTTGTCTCTGAACACAACCGCACGGGCGTGCAAAAAATTCCAACGCCCGTGCGCCTCGACCCATAGGGGCAGATGCACGCCACTGTGGCTTCTCTGTCCAACCGAGAAGAATCACTAAGTATTTTGCAAGCCTGTGCGGAAATTCCGCACGAGCGTGGACATTCACAGGTCCAACTCATAGGGGCAAGCACATGCCCCTGTGTCTTCTCGGGATGGAGGAGAGCTCTGCTGCAGAGATCCACACTGGCGTGCGGGAAATACCCACACCCGTGCGGGAAATACCTACGCATGTGCGATTGTCACAGGTTCACCGACGGGGGCGAGTCCACACCCCTGTGTGCTCTCGGTATAAATTGCTAAGTCCCTATAAGAAAACGCACGCCCGTGCGGAAATTACCCACTGGCATACGGGAGTCACAAGGTCTCTCACAGGGGCACGTCCACGCCCCTGTGTCTTTTTTAGACGAGCTCGCAATGCAAAACCACGAGAGTGCAGAATTTCCACACGCCCGTGTGTTTTCTCTGGATGCCTTAGAAAACTCTACAGGCTCTGTAGAAAATTTCTGAACATGTATACACACTTAGAGGCTTCCCTATTATACGAAATACACCAGTGAAAAACATGAGAAACTAGCTCAAATGACCAAAACTTCGCCAAATCCACATGAAAACACACGATGACATTAAGAGTCCATAAAAAAATCATAGCAAAAGCAGCTGGAAATCAAGACACCAACAGTCAACACTTTATTTATGCAAACACTAAACTAACAACTAAGAAAATAGTAAACACTTGGGTTGCCTCCCAAGAAGCGCTTGTCTAACGTTACTAAGCTTGGCGTACCTTATCTTACATTACGGGGGTTCATAAATGAAGGTTGCTCTCTTACCCATAGCTTGATAGCGTGATGAGCAAAGTCTCTTGAAGGTAGAGGGGGAACTGTCAGGCTTGGTACAACCTAGCATTGGTTCAACCAACTTGTTCAGTTCACGCACATCCCCAACAGCCTTGGGGCATTTCTGATGGCATCTCCTAGTCCTCTTCATCTTCTGGAGCACCTTCTTCATGATCCCCGGACTAGATGGTACTTCTTCCATTGAACCAAGCATCATTACTTCCTCGTTCTCCATCTTTTGGTCAAAAAAACCCTCGTACGGGTCCAAATTGAACATTTCCTACATATAACAATCTCATCAGTAGTGTCGAGAAAGTAAAGAGTATCATCAAAGTCAAGGGAATGTCTCATGGCTTCGGTGAGGTGCTATGTGAGTTTATCATCTCCAACCCTCAGTGTCAACTCCCCGTCGTCCATGTCAATCAATGTCTTGGAAGTGCGCAAAAATGGGTTCCCAAGTATCAAAGGTACATCCGCATCCTCATCGACGTCCAACACTACAAAGTCCATAGGAAAAATGTACTTGTTCACCTTGATAAGAACGTCTTCAATGATGCCCCTCGGATGTCTCACTATTCGGTCCGCCAATTGCAATGTCATATGAGTAGGCCTAGACTCTCCCAAGCATAGCTTCTGAAAGAAAGTATACTGCATGACATTAATACTAGCCCCTGAGTCCGCTAATGTCATTTCTTCACACAAATTGCCAATGTTGCACGGAATGATAAAGCTTCCCGGGCCTTTCTTCTTGTTCGGCATATTCTTTTGCAAGACCGCCGAGCAAGAAGCATCTAGAATCACAGAGGCACTCCCCTCCAATTTCCTTTTATTGGTCAACAAGTCTTTCAAGAACTTTGCATACTTAGGCATTTGCGATAATGTCTCAACAAAGGGAATGTTGATGTGGAGTTGCTTGAACAAACTCAAGAACTTCTTGTACTGTTCATCCCTTTGGTCATTCTTCAATCTAGAGGGATAAGGGATTCTTGTCTTGAAAGGTGGAGGTGCCACCTCCTTCTCTTTGCTTGCTCCCTCCTCAACCTCTATGACCTCGGGTGCATCTGCATCGGGCTTCTCACTCGGAGGCCTACCCTCAACCTCATGACAACTTCTCAAAGTGATCGCCTTCACATGCTCTCTAGGATTGGTCTTAGTATTACTCGTCAAGCTTTCTTGTGTTCTCTCCGATAGAGACTTCGCAATTTGCCCCACTTGATTCTCAAGATTGTGCAAAGAAGTGGTGTGGTTGCGAACTGTAACCTCGACTGATTGAAACCTTGTATCTGATGATTGCACAAATCTAGTTAAGGCCTTCTCTAATCGGTTATTGGGGTTTCCAAGCCTAAAACTCGGTTCTCCATGTTTGGGGCTTCTTGTTGTTGGAAACCCATTGGTGCCATGGCCTTTTGTGGTCCTTGGTTGCTCCACAAAAAATTGGGATGACTCTTCCAACCTGGATTGTAGGTGTTGCTATATGGATTCCGTTGGTTCCTCATTGCATTACCCACAAAATTGACTTTTTCCACTGAAGATGCATCACCAATAAAGATCGGGCAATCGGAGGGAGCATGTCCTCCACCGCATCTGGTGCAAGTAGTCACATCCGCCACTCTATTAGAAGTTAGAAGGTCTAACTTCTTACTCAACGATTCCTCTTGAGGTGCCAATGAAGTTACTACATCTATTTCATGAAACCCGACCACCTTTTTCCTTTCCAGCGCATTCCACTGATAACTGTTCATGGCGATATCTTCTACCAACTATCAGGCTTCTTCTGGGGTTATACTCCCCATTGAACCTCCTGCGGTGGCATCTAGCAATTACCTTGTGCTCGGATTCAACCCATTATAGAAAGTTTGAATAATCATTCATTTGGAAAATCTATGTTATGGGCACCTTTGCAAAAGATCCTTGAAGTGCTCCCATATCACAAACAATGACTCTAGCTACATCTGCACAAATGATGATATCTCATTGCGAAGCTGGCCGACTTCCCTAGAGGAAAGTATCTTGCAAGAAAAGCTTCAACCATCTTTTTCCAAGTCGTGATGGACGCCTTGGGCAAAGAATGTAGCCACTGCTTGGCTCTTTCCTTGAGAGAGAATGGAAAAGCCCTTAATCTAATACCATCATACAATATACCGTTAATCTTCAGCATATCATAAATTTCCAAGAAGTTCTCTATATGGTTGTTTGGATCCTTATCGGCTAAACCATTAAACTGTGCTGATTGTTGAATCATTTGGATGAATGCTGGCTTTAGCTCGAAGTTTGGAGCTGTCATCGGGGGTCGCACAATACTCGATTGTGTGACCAAAACTGAAGGCCTACCATAATCAGAAAGTGTCCTCTGTTGCTCATTCTATTCTGCCATATTATTTGACCATTCAGCTTCTATTTCCGCTTGATTAGATGGTTCTTGCACAGGTTCTTTTCCCCTTCTTCTAAGTGTACGTTCAAGTTCACGATCTCCTTCAATCAATATCGAAGTTTTCCCTCGGGTTATAACCTGAAGCTGCACCCAAAGAAAGACAAAAAATCAGAACGACGACAGAAAAAGAAGATGTGAAATAGAATGAATGAATGAATAGCTAAGAAAACAAAGTGCAAAGTATCTCTAAACACATACTCCCCGGCAACGGCGCCAAAAACTTGACAAACGCCTCTTGCGTATGTCTCGCAAGTGCACGGATTTGTCTAAGTAATAAATCCCAGATGAGTGGCACTTAAATTGTTTCTTAACTAAGGGTAAAGTGAATAATAGTTGTGTGATACGATATAATGTCACAAAAGTGAAAGAGACAAGGAAGAGAGCACACGTAAAGGGGAGGTAAGGCAATCGATAAAAATAGGGTACCCGGATATTGTTCTGCCTAGGATAATCATTTCAAGTGCAAAACCCTCTATAATGCTTTCTAACTAATGCATTAACGAGTCTTGGAGATCCTTCAATACATTGTCCAAAATCTAAGGTCAACCATGCCTAACTCTATACATGTCCCGGAGGAGAAATTGAACAATCTGTTAACCTCGTACTCGCATAGAATCACAATGAGTTCTAGGGATTCCAAGTGATAAATCCTCTTCCTAAATGTAAACCTAACCCTTTGGTCTAAGTGGAAGGTCCCTAGTCACAATTAAGCCCTAGGTGCTAAAATCACTTTAATGCTTCACTCTATTACCTCTACAACTAAGCCCGAGCAAAAGGTCATCCCTTATCCCATTCACTCTACTATGACCGTAAAGAACTCGAGGAAATTGAGGCAGGATAATTCACATCAGAGGAGAAAGGGGATGCTCCGCTACCTCTCGACTCATCCACTCAACCCTCTCCAATCTAGCTTTGTCTAACTCTCGTGGTGTGTCAATCACTCACAAGGGTTACCAATAAGAATCCTCAACCATAGTGTCACTCTAATGGAGTATTCACACAATCAAGCATTCAAGATTAGAACTCAATTAAAACATCAATTAAGGAAAACACAATGAAAGGTTTAATGAAACAAATATATCCTTCAGTTCACAAATCTAAGTACCCACTAAGGGGTTTATCTCTCCATGGAGCTAGTTATAATCAATGAAATCAAATGTAAAAGCATGCAATCCATAGAAAACCTCCTCGATAGTCATGATGATGGTCTTGTGGAGAAGCCTCTACTCGTCCAAGGGTCCCTTTGTCTGGCCTACGATACATCTCGCCGGATCGGTGCTGACGAAAGCTCTCCCACTAACCTTCTTCCAAATGGAGCGCGATGTCGGAGCCGTAGAACCTCTCCTTAGCCAATCCTTAGCCAATATCTCTCCAAACCCTAGTCGACACCCCTCTCAAGTTGGGGGAACAGGATGGAGAAAAAGAATGTCCAAATCGAGGGCTGAAATCGGCCTTAAATAGGGCTGGAATCGGGAATCCACACGCCCCTATGGATTCACCACATGGGCTTTTGGGAAAATGCATTTCCACACGGCCGTGTGGTGATAAGTGTCTAAATGTAGGTGTTTTCATATATGTATCGTATGCACTTTGCATGTATTTTGTGAGGTTTGATGCCCGCTTTCGCTTAATCGCTCTATTATTTGCTTTGTAGGGCATATGGAAGCCATGGAGAACAAGAAGATATCATTTTGGAAAAAAGAGAAGAAAACAGAATTTTCATACTACCCCCATACTACCCAAGATGGGGGCAGATGCATCTGTAAAGGAGAGGATTGATTTGGTGTTCTATCCAGATTTTCATACTACCCAGTATACGGGGCCGTATGGAGGCCATATGCACCCCGTATGGAACGTGAATCTAGGGTTTCTGAGTGCTATACGACCCCCATACGACCCCTATACGGCCCGTATGCCTCAGGGGGGTATATATACTCACTTTTAGGGCTGATTAGAGGACTTTTTGCTGGCCGACTTTTGGGAGATCATTTGGGAGATTTTTGGGCGACCTTGGGGAGGAGAAGAAGGGCAAGAAAGCTAGAAGATCATTCAAGCCCAAGGTCCAAGGCTCTCAAGGCAAGAAGGCAACATCATTCAAAGGGGAGATCGATCACGATTTGAAGGAAGGAGAACCGCGGCTAGAGGAAGCGCCATTCGGCATTCCTTTGGCGGGGAAGCGCTCATTCGGCATATTCTCGCCTCATCCTTCACCATTTCATCTAGGGAGTATCATACTATGCCTTTGTTTCATGTTTTTGCTTGATTGTATGCTTTTGTTACGAGATGATGATACACTAGACCCCCCAAGGCCACCGGGTGTTGGTGAACCTTGGGGGTTTTTTTATCATGTATTTTGGATGATTACTTGTTAATTCTATGCTTGGGTATTTTTTTGAGATCTAATCCATTGTTTTCATGCTAAGTGTTACACTAAGGAGAAATCCGTAGCTCTTTTATGAATGATGCATGTAGATGTGACTTGCTCGCATGTATTAGGTCATGAATGGATTAGAAGGGGGATGCTTGTATCATCACGCCGAGAAATTGGGTGTTTGGTAGCCCTCCATGTAGGTTTAATCCGAAGAAGAGTAGGTTTATTCCTAAGCGAGATTTCCTTGTACTTAATGCAATCGTAGGAATGTAGATTTGGAAGAAACTCCTATCTATGTTCGTATGGGATTAGGGTTCAATCGCCGAGAAATTGGGGTTGTTCTAATCTTGGAATCTCATGGTCCAATTTACCCTCGCATCTTTAAATCATCATCCATGTTGCATGATAACCCCTCAAGGGGATCCACATCCATAGGCCTTTGCACTTCATTGATTCTCTTGCTTGCTTATTGCTTGTTCTCTCTAATTTGCTAGCAAATCTTGTGTTTAGTTTTATTTGTATTTAGTAGAGTAAATCCATCACTTAAGATCTTAGGCTAGATAATAGCTCGAGAAGGAGTAATAGGAGATCCTTAGCCCCGTGGAATACGATCCTCGTGTCTTTGTACGAGGTATTACTTGGCGATCCCGTACACTTGTTTTTCTTTTCCCTTGATCTTAACTTTCTATCAATTTTTCTTGGTTTTACAAGGTACTGTGCATGACACGCTCAAATCCATCGACATTGATTACACCGGATAGTGAAATTGAAAGAACTTTGCATCGGAGATTGAGAGAAGTTGGTGAAGGTTCAGGTACACAAAACATTGAAATTGAGGATAGAGAGTCTTCAATCATGGCCGAAGAGCGTCGCACTCTATCCGAATATGAAAGACCCCAATTCACGGGTGATGAGTTCAGTGTTCAAGCACCGTCAGTGGCATCCAACAACTTTGAAATTAAAGCAAGTACAATCGGCATGATCCAAAATTCAGTCCAATTTAATGGTCTTGCCCATGAGGATGTGCATGATCACCTTTCCCGGTTCCTCCAAATTTGCTCTACATTCAAGATCAATGGGGTGTCGGACGATGCTATCCGTTTGAGACTATTTCCATTCAGTTTGAGAGATGGAGCTTATCGTTGGCTTACCTCATTGTCTCCGGGATCTATTAAAACATGGAAGGACATGGTGGAGAAGTTCCTCGGAAGATATTTTCCGCCAAGCAAAGCGGCGAAGTTGAGGCAAGAAATTTCAGCCTTTAAACAAGGGGAGTCCGAAACATTGTTTGAAGCTTATGAGAGATTCAAGGATCTCCTTAGAAGGTGCCCCCACCATGGTTTTGCTTCATGGATGCGAGTACAAATCATTTACAATGGGCTAAATTATGCTACTCGCCAACTCATTGATGCCACGGCGGGCGGTTCCCTTAGCAACAAGTACCCCGATGAGGCCGAGCAATTACTTGAGTCAATGGCAAGCAATGAATCACATTGGGCCTCAAGGGGATCTTCCCAAAAGACTGCTGGGCTTTATGAAGTAAGTAGTGATAATGCCTTAGCCGCAAAGGTTGACGTGTTGACTCGAAAGATTGATCTTCTTATGGGCAGTAGTTCAAGGCCCGAATCGGTGCTAAGTTGTAGTACTTGCGGTGGTGGGCACGGTGCGGCCCAATGTCCGATTGCTAGCTCATCTGTTGCATCTGTTGAGAATGTGGACTACATTGGGGGGCAACGCAATCAAGGGAACCCATATAGTTCAACTTACAATCCGGGTTGGAAGAACCACCCAAATTTTTCATGGAACCAAGGCCAACAACAACAAAGAGGTGCACCACCTCAAGGATCTCAATTTCAACAACCGGCCATTGAGAAGAAGTTTTCCACTGAAGAGATCCTTGCCAAGTTCATGCTCAGTACCAATGATAGGTTCAATAATCTAACTAGTAGCATGGATGCACAATTTGGCAAGGTGAATGCTCAACTCACTCAGCACGCCGAACAGTTTAGTGAGATAGGTTCTATTTTGAGAAACCTCCAAGCTTCGGTGAAGTCACTTGAGTATCGAGTAGGGGAACTCACGAAGGCAAGTTCTGAATGTCCCCTAGGGTGTCTTCCGAGTAACACGGAAGAAAATCCAAGGAAGCACTTAAAGGCCATTGCTCTTAGAAGCGGGAAACAAGTGGAGACAAGGGTCGAAGTTGACCCAAGTGTCAAGAAAAGTGGGGTAGCCTCCGGGGAAGACCCCAAGCTAGTTGAAGAAAACAGTGAAAACAAAAATCTGGGTATAAATGACAAGTTCCAACAACAAGGACCAACAAAATCATCCGAGTATAAGCCTCCAATCCCTTATCCAACCAGATTGAAGCATGAGAAGGAGGATGTTCACTTCAGAAAATTCATGAGCATCTTCAAACAACTCCATTTGAACATCCCGATAGTTGAAGCGTTGACCCAAATGCCGAAATATGCCAAGTTTTTAAAAGAGCTCCTCACGAACAAGAGAAAGTTGGAGGAAGAGGGCACAGTTGCACTTACGGGGAATTGCTCGGCCATTCTCGAAAAGAAGCTCCCACAAAAGTTGAAAGATCCGGGAAGCTTCATTATCCCGTGCTTGCTTGAAGGTGGAATCCAAGAAAATGCTCTAGCGGACTCGGGGGCTAGCATAAACGTCATGCCCTACACCATGTATTTGAAACTTGGCTTGGATGAATTAAGGCCCACGAGGATGACTTTACAGTTGGCAGATCGATCAATAAGAAAACCTCGTGGGATTGTCGAAGATGTGATTGTGCGAGTGGATAAATTTGTTTTTCCGGTGGACTTCGTCATCATGGACATAGATGAAGATGTGGAGATACCACTAATTCTTGGCCGACCATTCCTCAGCACCTCGGGTGCCTTAATTGACTTGAAAGGAGGGAAGTTGACGTTAAGAGTCGGAGAAGAGGAAGTGGTGTACACTTTGCCAGCTGCCATGAAACATTCTTTAGATCATGATGACACACTTTATTTCGTTGATGAAACTGATAGGTTGATTTCTGATTGTGTGCAGGAGGTACTCTCTTTAAATCCTTTGGATGAATATTTGGGGGAGTTGGAGAACGAAGAAGAAGAAGAACCTCATCGTCATCCTCCAATTCACAATTTGAAGCCACCAAAAGAGAGGGTATCCTGTACTAATGCTAAAGAAAAAGAAAAAAAAGATTCATTTATGAAGAGAATGTGGAGGGAGATCCATGGGAGAAAAAAGAAAGGTAACAAGCTTCATCCTCCCACATCCCATGGAGGAAAGGTAAATTTTTTTCACCCTCTCCACTCATGAACAATTCGAGGTATTTTTCAATGTTGTCATTCAATCTACCGGAAGAAGCAACACTACAAGGGAAACCGGGGGTGGCTTCAAATTGTTTGAACCCCCATGAGGTAAGGAACAAGGTACGCCGGGGCTCGTGACGTTAAACAAGCGCTTCTTGGGAGGCAACCCAAGCATTCGGGGCATTTGTTTGCATTTTTCCGTATTTTTTTAGTTCTTAGTTCATTTCAATTTTTCGTATTTCTTTAGACTTGTTTGTTTTTTTGAATAAGTTCATGCTCATACACTTGGCACATTGCTCTCATCATTTTTATTGTGGTATATTTGTGCAACCTCTTGAGACACACATTTGTAGGTGTTAATTTATGTGCTAGATCGTCGTTTTATTCATTTTAGTCGTTTTTGTAGAAGTCGTCAAGCTTTCTTTTTCATTTTTACATCATTTGAGGCAGGTTTTCATGGATTTGATTGGCCTTTAAAGGTTTACGGCCATACTGGGTAGTATGGAGGCCGTCTAAGCTGACCACAGAGCCGATCCGGATGGCTCCGTGCCCACTTAGACGGCCCCCATACGGCCCCGTATGGGGGCCGTCCAAGTTGGCTGGATATCTCGGCCGAGGGGAGCTGCTCACTCAGACGGCCCCCATACGGCCCAGTATGGGGGCCGTATGGTGGCGGGGCTCCCCCCCTTTAAAGCCTCTCATCCTCCCTCTCTCTCTTCCACCTCTCATTTCTCTTCAACTCCACCGAAATTTCCTCTCCTTTCTCTCTCGATTCTTGGCCGAATCTCTTCATTTTTCTTCCAAAAACTTCTTCCGATCCATTGGAGACTTCGATCTAGTGATCTTACCCGAGTTTAAAGCTTGTTTTCTCAAGGTTTCGTCGGTATGCTTTTTCAATGCCCTAGTTTTATTCTTTCCATTTTTTGGGCATTCTTGAGACTTTTGCATGGAATTTCTTTAGCAATTTGCTTGGTTTGGATGATGTGAATGTTGTGAATGAATTTTCATTCAAATTTATGTACAAATTTTTCGATTCCATGATTATAGGGGAGACTCTTGCCGTGTGAATAGTGACCATATCGGCCCCCATACGGCCGTATGGTCCCAAAAACCCAATTTTTCATTAGTCTCCTCTATCTCTACCATGTTATTATGAGTTATCTTGTCTCCCTTTGAGCTTGATCAAAGTTTTTCTTCATTGTAGGGATGCCTAACACTAAAAGGCTCGCCTCCAAGCGCCCAAGAACTACCGAACCATCCTCTACACCTGATGAACCCGTCTTCAAATTGTCCCACCATCGAGAGAGATATGATAGATTGAAGACAAAACCATTTGGGACTTTGTGCTATCTTGATTGGGAACTTGTGGACAACCTTGGGTTTGCAAGTCAAGTACGGGATTGGCTCTGACGCAATTATTGGGATAAACTCTTTGACATTAACGAGCCAACCTTCCGTCAATTAACCTTGGAGGTCTTGAGTACATTTGAGGCGCGACAGGATGGAGGATCCGTGCGGAATAAGAAGATTGTCACCATCCGTTTTCAAGCTTTTGGAAGGAAGCGCACTATGCATCATTTGGACTTTGCCAAGTACTTGGGGATATATGATGATGATTTTATCAAATCCATGCCCGGCAAACGTCTTGAGCTTGATTTCCCGAGTGAGGTGGGTAGGAGCAACTATTGGGCGACTTTGGCGGGTGAAGATACGACCCGAAAGGCCTCACGCATGATCGACCCGGCACATAGATTCATTCATGCCTTGATTGCCCGTTCTCTTTGGGGCCGGACCGATAGCAAAGGGGTGGTCACCCAATCCGATATCTTTACGATGTATGGCATCTTTGAGAGGCGCCCTACTCACCTTGGCTACCTTGTCGCTGATGCATTCCTTCACCAGGGCTCGTATACTCGATTGGGAGCTATCTTTATTGGGCCCTATGTGACCAGATTGATCCGTGGCATGGGTTTGTTTGAGCAGACGCGAGGTATGACTATTGTAGGAGGTACGGCACCCCTCGGGAAAGCACACATACGGGCGATTGGCTTGGTGGTTGCTGAGCGCATGAGGGGCAGGCCCCCACAGCACCAAGCCACTGGTGAGTCCAGTCAACAGCAGACAGAGCACACAGAGTCAGAGCCTGAGGGCGCACCTATTCCTACCCCCGGTACTACTTCATTACCTGACTTCGACATGAGACTGAGGGGGATTGAGGGAGAGGTTCAGGGCGTGCGTCAGGAGCAGCGCGAGATCCGTGACCAGCTTCACCAGGTCCTTGAGGGACAGCGTCGACTCGAGGCAGATTTTCACCGTTTCATTACCTCATACTATGGTTCTGCCTCGCATACTCCTTCTGCCACCATGCCACCACCACCAGCACCGGATTGTGATGAGTAGCGGCTCGTTTGAGCATGGACACTTTTTATCTACTTTACTTTATTCTGTTATGTTTTATGTTTGTGTTTTGTTGAGTTGGCATGGATCTCTTCCTCCCAACTCTTGGTGTTGAACTTTATTTTGTTTTCATCTATGTATTTTGTTGACTTTTTCCCTAGTCTCTCCCTTTGTGTTTGTATTTGTGAATTTTTTTGTGGAATGATGATGTCCCCTTTTGTTTCCTCAGCAGGCATTGAGGGAATTTGGTGAGCTTTCCTAGTTTTTAATGGAGGTCGGACAAGACGTGTATTGCTCACCACACCTTTTGTCTAGTCCCACCTCACGACGAACACAAGATAAACCGGGGAAGTTTTGTTTTTCACCCTCCTCTATTATTATTTGCATTGGCCCTTCTTACATGTCTTTCATGATTAGTGTACATTGAGGGCAATGTACAACACTAAGTGTGGGGATGGGTGCATTTCATGTTTTAGGAACATTGTTTACATGCTAGTGTTACCAATGATGGTTTTATTCATTCTTGTAAGATTCTTTTAGCTTGGACTAATGATGGATGTGAGTTACTTGTTTTTATGCTTTATTGAATCCTGTTTCACCCCATAGTATTGTCTTGTGCACTGAATTTTTTGTCGATGCCCTGGGAATAGCCAATGTGACTACTCTAACTCTCTTTTATGCTTAACACACTACTTTGAGTACTTGGCCTTAGAACACTAAGTTCTATCCTTCAATGTTTTCTTAAGAACTTCTAAGTCTTGTTGAGCTAATCCGAGTTTTGTGGCATGTAGTGTACTCTGAAGATGTGATCTAGGGTGAGAGTGAAAGTGACCAAAATAGGGTACCCGGATATTGTTCTGCCTAGGATAATCATTTCAAGTGCAAAACCCTCTATAATGCTTTCTAACTAATGCATTAACGAGTCTTGGAGATCCTTCAATACATTGTCCAAAATCTAAGGTCAACCATGCCTAACTCTATACATGTCCCGGAGGAGAAATTGAACAATCTGTTAACCTCGTACTCGCATAGAATCACAATGAGTTCTAGGGATTCCAAGTGATAAATCCTCTTCCTAAATGTAAACCTAACCCTTTGGTCTAGGTGGAAGGTCCCTAGTCACAATTAAGCCCTAGGTGCTAAAATCACTTTAATGCTTCACTCTATTACCTCTACAACTAAGCCCGAGCTAAAGGTCATCCCTTATCCCATTCACTCTACTATGACCGTAAAGAACTCGAGGAAATAGAGGCAGGATAATTCACATCAGAGGAGAAAGGGGATGCTCCGCTACCTCTCGACTCATCCACTCAACCCTCTCCAATCTAGCTTTGTCTAACTCTCGTGGTGTGTCAATCACTCACAAGGGTTAGCAATAAGAATCCTCAACCATAGTGTCACTCTAATGCAGTATTCACACAATCAAGCATTCAAGATTGGAACTCAATTAAAACATCAATTAATGAAAACACAATGAAAGGTTTAATGAAACAAATATATCCTTCAGTTCACAAATCCAAGTACCCACTAAGGGGTTTATCTCTCCATGGAGCTAGTTATAATCAATGAAATCAAATGTAAAAGCATGCAATCCATAGAAAACCTCCTCGATAGTCGTGATGATGGTCTTGTGGAGAAGCCTCTACTCGTCCAAGGGTCCCTTTGTCTGGCCTACGATACATCTCGCCGGATCGGTGCTGACGAAAGCTCTCCCACTAACCTTCTTCCAAATGGAGCGCGATGTCGGAGCCGTAGAACCTCTCCTTAGCCAATCCTTAGCCAATATCTCTCCAAACCCTAGCTGACACCCCCTCTCAAGTTGGGGAACAGATGGAGAAAAGAATGTCCAAATCGAGGCTGAAATCGGCCTTAAATAGGGCTGGAATCGGGAATCCAGACGCCCCTATGGATTCACCACATGGGCTTTTGGGAAAATGCATTTCCACACGGCCGTGTGGTGATAAGTGTCTAAATGTAGGTGTTTTCATATATGTATCGTATGCACTTTGCATGTATTTTGTGAGGTTTGATGCCCGTTTCGCGCTTAATCGTCTATTATTTGCTTTGTAGGGCATATGGAAGCCATGGAGAACAAGAAGATATCATTTTGGAAAAAAGAGAAGAAAACAGGAATTTCATACTACCCCCATACTACCCAGTATGGGGGCCGTATGCACTGTAGCAGAGGATTGATTTGGTGTTCTGTCCAGATTTTCATACTACCCAGTATACGGGGCCGTATGGAGGTTGTATGCACCCCGTATGGAACGCGAATCTAGGGTTTCTGAGTGCTATACGACCCCTATACGGCCCGTATGCCTCAGGGGGGTATATATACTCACTTTTAGGGCTGATTAGAGGACTTTTTGCTGGCCGACTTTTGGGAGATCATTTGGGAGATTTTGGGCGACCTTGGGGAGGAGAAGAAGGGCAAGAAAGCTAGAAGATCATTCAAGCCCAAGGTCCAAGGCTCTCAAGGCAAGAAGGCAACATCATTCAAAGGGGAGATCGATCACGATTTGAAGGAAGGAGAACCGCGGCTAGAGGAAGCGTCATTCGGCATTCCTTTGGCGGGGGAAGCGTCATTCGGCATATTCTCGCCTCATCCTTCACCATTTCATCTAGGGAGTATCATACTATGCCTTTGTTTCATGTTTTGCTTGATTGTATGCTTTGTTACGAGATGATGACACACTAGACCCCCAAGGCCACCGGGTGTTGGTGAACCTTGGGGGGTTTTTATCATGTATTTTGGATGATTACTTGTTAATTCTATGCTTGGGTATTTTTGAGATCTAATCCATTGTTTTCATGCTAAGTGTTACACTAAGGAGAAATCCGTAGCTCTTTTATGAATGATGCATGTAGATGTGACTTGCTCGCATGTATTAGGTCATGAATGGATTAGAAGGGGGATGCTTGTATCATCACGCCGAGAAATTGGGTGTTTGGTAGCCCTCCATGTAGGTTTAATCCGAAGAAGAGTAGGTTTATTCCTAAGCGAGATTTCCTTGTACTTAATGCAATCGTAGGAATGTAGATTTGGAAGAAACTCCTATCTATGTTCATATGGGATTAGGGTTCAATCGCCGAGAAATTGGGGTTGTTCTAATCTTGGAATCTCATGGTCCAATTTACCCTCGCATCTTTAAATCATCATCCATGTTGCATGATAACCCCTCAAGGGGATCCACATCCATAGGCCTTTGCACTTCATTGATTCTCTTGCTTGCTTATTGCTTGTTCTCTCTAATTTGCTAGCAAATCTTGTGTTTAGTTTTATTTGTATTTAGTAGAGTAAATCCATCACTTAAGATCTTAGGCTAGATAATAGCTCGAGAAGGAGTAATAGGAGATCCTTAGCCCCGTGGAATACGATCCTCGTGTCTTTGCACGAGGTATTACTTGGCGATCCCGTACACTTGCGGGGAAGCGATCATGTGGATTCTCTAGAAATCACCTTTCTCCACCGGCTTTAAACAGTACTTGCTACAGTGAATTGCTACATTGTTTGCTGCATTACCCTGCTACAGTACTATCCTGAAATACTCCCGAATCCATGGTCTCATCGAGGTAACGTAAACGGGCACACGTTTATGTCGTAGATCACTTTGCTTCTTCGATAAACATCTACATTGGTGGAGATCTTGCTATACATGCACAAGTCTGAATACTTGGATTTGACTGTCTTTGTGCCCCTCCAAATCATTGTGCTGACTTGAATACGAGCAGGTTAGCACACATTCTCGCATCTTGAACCCGACTTATGTCTTCACGTTTGATCCTTCTCAAGATTTCTTCCAAATGGTGCATTCACGATCTACATTGGCTTGTTTCTCTAACATTCAGCTTTACAACCCTATATGAATGAAAGTAACATAAATGCATACATATTAGCGCTAAAACCTAATAAAAGTAAAGCTCATCATAAGGAAAGAACACTTCATATTCTTGTCACACAAGCACTTATCAATGTGCCAGACCTGGCTGGCAGTGGGTGAAGGACGGATCGATTAAGGTGAGAATCGTGAGGTTCATGAGAAAGATTGGCCGAATTTCAATTCATGAAATCTTTTTTTAAAAGAAATTAATAAATTAAAGGGGTGGGCTAGCCTGCCCAAAGCCGACCTAGCCCAACCTAGGACCCTAGCCCAAATGGGTTGACCAGTTTTGTCTCGCTTCCAAATGGGCCTAAAAAAGGCTAACCCAACTAGCCAATTTTTGTTGGCGAGGCGGGCCAGCTGACGAGTTAGGCTCATTTTAACAGCTCTAGTCACAGGGGATCCGGTGAACCTTGGGATAAACTTACTTGTATGGATGTTGTGATTTACTTCTAGTGATTTTGATTTGATTTGTGATTTAAGCTTTGTGTTCTTTGATGTCTTGTTTTGCATGAAAACTCTACGATTCAACTTCTAGGTTGTAGGTGGTTGTGTTACCATCGCCCTTGTACTAGACTCACTTAGCTTGGAAGGGATTCATGTATGAATACACTGTGAGCATCTAATATTCCATACCCCTCCAACCATTAGGATTGGACCTAGGTATTGAGTATCGGCCGTGATTACAGATTTTACTAGTTGTAATGCAATCATAGAAGGATTTGGTCGAAAGATATTCCAAGCCAATACTTATATGGGATTAGGGGTTATCACCATGACCATCGGGGTAACTTACTTTAGGATATCTCTTGGCCCAAAACCACCATTGCTTGTGTAATTCTAGCATCCTTCTAGCTTTAGTAGTCCTAAGGGGATCCTCACCCGGGGCTTGGTACTTTCATTGTTAATTGCTTCCTTAATGTGCTTACGTGGTGTACCTTAGTCCAACTTGTCTATAGTTATCTCTCTTGTTAGTTTTCTTATTTTGTTTTAAACCTACCTTTGTTAGACTAAACAATGTCGTCTAAGAGGAAGTAATAGCAGCTCTTGGGGGAATACGACCCTCTCGTGCTTACACAAGAGGTATTACTTGATGAGGCATGCACTTGTGGATCTCATCAGTATGCTTAACGATGTCTCTAATGGTTTTATTTAATAGTGTTGTACAAGTAAACTAAAGATAGAACATAAATGATTAGGCTATTAATTAAGTGAAAAGGAAGTAATATTAGCCTCTCACTATTTCTGGGGAAATACGACCCTCATGCTCACCCACGAGGTATCACTTGATGATCTGTACACTTGCGGTATCACAAACCAATTGTAGTATTAAGCGCATACTTGCATGTTTATATATTAGCATAATCTACACAACCCATAAGTGTTTGTTAGTACTCTCTCCCTTATCTAGGTGAACAAAAGTGATTATCAAATTCTAAATTTGAAAAGAAACAACAACTATATACCTGATTCAAAGAATGCAAACATAGGGATGAAGAAAAGATTAATTTCATGAAAATGACACTTCAAGTAAGAATTCATTTTCTTGTTAAGTGTGAAAAACTTCTAATTTAATGAATCTTGATTTTAATTTGCCTAGATCATTGGACCATGAAGATTCCTTACATAAGCTAGCCCTTATCTCTAAGTGAATAATTCTTAAAAATTTAAGAATAGGTATTTTGCAGATTTTCCTTATGAAATGCGTTATATTTTTTGAACCTCTCTATTAGTTCACCCTATTCCAAAGAGTTCTTATCACTTTTACTCTACGGAGTGAAATCAAAGTCTTTTAATTATGGGAGATCTCACACACACTTGGGTTCTATTTAACTAAGTGCATCCTCAATCATATTATCGGGGTCTCGTGAACTAAACCTATACTCACAAGTTTAGGCTCTCACAATCTAAATTCATGGATTAAGTATTGCACAAATAAATCTCAATATCAATCAGAATTAGAATATTAAAAAAGAAGCTAAGAAATTGAATTACAGCAAAAGTTCCTCAAGTTCAAGCACCAAGAAGATGCTTAAATACTTATGAATTTAAAGTTTATTCAAAATTCAATAGTTTTATAAGAAAACAAAGGTTCCACGGAAAACTCCCTGTAGTTATTAAAGTTTTAATGATGAAACACATGATCTCTTTTAAAGATTGATCTTCCCTACAAATTCTTCCTTGCCACTCCACTTGTATATAGATTGGGAATCATATACCTCCGAAGAATACTCCAAGAGGTGGTGAGAACTCTCTGGATTCATCCTTAAGAAGCTTTCTGATAAGTGCTTATGTATGCATGTTAATTAGTATATTTTAGTTACATTTAGCATTGTTTTCTAACACGATCGAAGTAATAAATCCCAGGTGAGTGGGTATCGTATCCACAGGGAGTAGAGAATAAAAATACTTAAATTGTTTCTTAACCAAGTGAAAGATGAATAATGGTTTTGTTAACAAGATGTAATTTAAACAATAATAAAAGAGACAAGAAAGAGAAGCACAAGTAAAAGGGAGGTAAGGCAATCGATATAAATGGGGTACTCGGATATTGTTCCACCTAGGACGATCTATTCAAGTGCAAAACCCTCTATTATGCTTCCTAACTAATGCATTAATAAGTCATGGAGATTCTTCAATACATGGACCCAAATCTAAGGTCAACCATGACTGACTCTATACATGTCCCGGAAGAGAAATTGAATAATGTCAACACCTCGCACTCGTACAGAATCGCAATAAGTTCTAGGGATTCCAAGTGATAAATCCTCTTCCTAGATGTAGACCTAACCCTTTAGTCAAGGTGGAAGGTCCCTAGTTACAATTAAGCCCCAGGTGCTAAAATCACTTCAACGCTTCACTCCGTTGCCTCTGCAACTATGCCCCAGCGGAAGGTCATCCCTTAGCCCATTCACTCTACTATGACTGCAAAGAACTTTAGGAAATGGAGGTAGGTGATAAGTGCTTGTGTGATAAGAATGTGAAGTGTTCTTTCCTTATGATGAGCATTACTTTTATCGGGTTTTAATGCTAATATGTGTGTATTTATTTTACTTTCATGCAGATGGGTTTGTGAGGCCGAATATTATAGAAAGTAGCCAATGTGTATCGTAAATGCATCATTTGGAGGAAATCTTGAGAAGGTTCAAATTTGAAGACATAAGTCATGTTCGAAATGCGGGAATGTGTGCCAACCTCTTTGTATTCAAGTTAGCACAACGATTTGGAAGGGCACAAGGGCAGTCACATTCAAGCATTCCGGCTTGTGCATGTATAGCAAAATCTCCACGAACATGTCCATTATTGAAGAAGCAAAGTGATCTACGACGTAAATGTGTGATGCCTGTTTATGTTACCTCGATGAAAGTATGGATTCGGGAGTGTTTCTGGCCGGTACTATAGCTGGGCACTGTAGTAAACACTATAGCAGGTACTGTTCATAGCCGGCCGAAGAAGGATGAAAATAGAGAATCCACACTGGCGTGCGTTAATTCCACACGCCCGTGTGAAAAATCCACACGGGCACCCACAAGGGCATGTGGATTCCTGATTCCAGCCCTTTAAAAGCCGATTTAAGCCCCGATTTCAGGATTCTTTTCTCCATCTTTTCCCCAACTTGAGAGAGAGCGGCGACTAGAGTTTTGAGAGGTATTGGCTAGGGATTTGGAGAGGTTCTATGGCTCTGACATCACGGTCCATTTGGAAGAAGGTTAGTGGGAGAGCTTTCATCGGCACCGATCCGACGAGGGGTATCCTATGCCAGACAAAGGCATCCTTGGATGAGTAAAGGACTCTTCACAAGACTATCACCACGACTATCGAGGGGGTTTTCTATGGATTCTTTGCTTTTACATTTGATTTCATTGATTGCAATTAGCTCCATGGAGAGCTAAATCCCCTAGTGGGTACTTGGGTATTTGTGAACCCTAGGATGTATTCATTTTATTGAACGTCTTTATTATGCTTTCAATTAATTGATGTTTTATTTGAGTTCCAATCTTGAATGTTTGATTGTATGAATGCTCTCTTAGAGTGATAGTAGGGTTGAGAGTGAGAGTTCTTGTTGGTAACCTATGTGAGTAATTGACACACCACGAGAGTTAGACAAAGCTTGATTGGAGAGGGTTGAGAGGGTGAGTCGAGAGGTAGCAGAGCGTCCCTTTTTTCCTCTGGTATGATGTATTATACCTCCATTTCCTCAAGTTCTTTGCGGTCATAGTAGAGTGAATGCGCTAAAGGATGACCTTCCGCTGGGGCTTAGTTGCGGGTGCAACGGAGTGAAGCGTTGAAGTGATTTTAGCACCTGAGCTTAACTGTGGCTAGGGACCTTCAAACTGGACTAAAGGGTTAGGTCTACATCTAGGAAGAGGATTTATCATTTGGAATCCCTAGAACTCATTGCAATTCTATATGAGTGTGAGGTTGAGAGGTAATTTAATTTCTCCTCTGGGACATGTATAGAGTTAGGCATGGTTGACCTAGATTTGGGACCACGTATTTAAGGATCTCCATGACTCATTATTGCATTAGTTAGAAAGTATAATAGAGGGTTCTTGCACTTGAAATGATTGTCCTATGCTGAAGAATATCCCGATACCCCATTCATATCGATTGCCTTACCTTCTCCTTTACTTGCTCTCTCTTTCTTGTTCTTTTACTTTTGTTATTTCAAATCTCGTCACATATATCACTATTTATCTTTCACTTAGTTAAGAAACAATTTAATTGTTTTTATTCCCTACTCCCTGTGGATACGATACCCCACTCATCTGGCATTTTATTACTTTGACAAATCTGTGCACTTGCGGGACATACGCAATGGGCGTTGTCAAGTTTTTGGCGCCATTGCCAGGGAGTATGCGTTTAGAGATACTTTGCACTTTGTTTTCTTGGCTATTCATTCATTCAATCTAGTTCATTTCTTCTTATTCTATCATCGTTCTGATTTTTTTTCTTTTTTTTGGTGTAGCTCTAGGTTATGACCAGAGGGAACCCCTAAATATTGATTGAAGGAGATCCCGAGCTTGAACGTACACTTAGATAAAAAGGGAAAGAACCTGTGCAACAACCATATAATCTAGATGATTTAGAAGTACAAGAATCTGAAAACATGGTAGAACAAAATGAGTAACAACAGACATTATCCGATTATGCCAAACCTTCAGAATTAGGGACATAATCGAGTATTGTGCATCCCCCGATTACAGCTCAGAACTTTGAGCTAAAGCTGGCATTCATCCACATGTTGCAGCAATCTGTATGTTCAATGGTTTGGATGATGAGGATCCAAACAGTCATATAGAGAACTTTCTCAAGGTATGTGATATGCTTAAGATAAATGGGGTGACGGATGATGACATCAAGTGAGAGCCTTCCCATTTTCCTTAAAGGTGAGAGCGACGTAGTGGCTACACTTATTACTAAGAGCATCGATTACCACATGGGAGGAGATGGTAGAAGCTTTTTTTGCCCGTTATTTCCCTCCCAGAAAATCTGCAAAGCATAGGAATGAGATCTCGCCCTTTATACAGTCAGAATTGGAGTCTCTATTTGAGACGTGGGAAAGGTTCAAGGAGATCCTGAGAAAGTGCCTGCAACATGGATTCCGGGAGTGGATGACTGTTCAGACCTTTTACAACAGGTTGAAACTGAGAATATGGCAACTCTTGGATACGGCATCAGGAGGTACCTTAGGTAGCAAGACCCCCGGTGAGGCCCATCAACTAATTGAAGAAATACAGTTAAATAGCTACCAATGGAATGCTAGGGAGAAGAAAAAGATGGCCGGGCTCCAAAAGATAGATGTAGTAACTTCATTGGCGGCTCAAGTGGAATCATTGAGTAATAAGTTAGATCTTCTAACTTCGAATAGAGTGATGGCCGTGACTACTTGCACCAGGTGTAGTGGAGGACATGCCCCCTCTGATTGCCCGATCTCTATTAGTGATGCATCTTCGGCTGAGAATGTCAGATTTGTGGGTAATGCAATGAGGAACCAAGGGAATCCATATAGTAACACCTACAATCCAGGTTGGAAGAATCATCCCAATTTTTCGTGGAGCAAACAAGGTCCACAAAAGGCCACGAGGCTGTAGGGTTTCTAACAACAACAAGCCCCAAACATGGAAAACCGAGTTTCAGGTTTGGAGACCCGAATGACCAATTTAGAGAAGGCCTTGACTAGGTTTGAGCAATCGTCAAATACAAGGTTTCAATCAGTCGAGGCTATACTTTGCAACCACACCGCCTCTTTGCACAATCTTGAAAGTCAAGTAGGGACAGATTGTGAAGTCTCTACCAGAAAGGCTACAAGGAAGCTTGCCGAGTAATATCGAGACCAATACTATAGAGCATGTGAAGGCGATCACTTTGAGAAGTGGTCATGAAGTTGAAGGTAGTGTTCCGAGTGAGAGGCCCAATAAACACGCACCCAAGGTTATGGAGGTTGAGGAGGGAGCAAGCAAAGAGAAGGAGGTGGCACCCCCATCTTTCAAGCCAAGAATCCCTTATCCATCTAAATTGAAGAATGACCAAGGGGATGAACAGTACAAAAAATTCCTGAGTTTGTTCAAGCAACTCCACATCAATATTCCTTTTGTTGAGTTATTGGCCCAAATGCCTAAGTATGGAAAATTCTTGAAGGACTTGTTGTCTAACAAGAGAAAGTTGGAGGAGAGTGCTTCAATGAACTTAGATGTGTCTTGCTCGGCGGTGTTGCAAAAAACACATGCCAAACAAGAAGAAAGACTCGGGAAGCTTCATCATTTCGTGTAATATTGGGAATTTGGGTGAAGAAATGGCATTGGTGGACTCAGGGGCCAGTGTCAACGTAATGCCATACATCTTCTTTTAGAAGCTAGGCTTGGGCGAGCCTAGACCCACTCGGATGACTTTACAATTGGTGAATCGAATGGTGAGACAACTGAGGGGTATCATCAAAGATGTGCTTGTCAAGGTAGACAAGTACATTTTCCCTTTAGATTTTATGGTGCTAGACATCGATGAGGATGCGGATATACCTTTGATTCTTGGGAAACTGTTATTGCGGACTTTCAAGGTATTGATTGACATGGACGGCGGGGAGCTAACATTGAGAGTTTGACATGATAAGCTCACATACTGCCTTGCTGAAGCCACGTGGCATTCTCTTGATTTCAATGATGCTTTGTATTTTCTAGACACTACTATTGAGATTGTTGATGAATACATGCAGGAAAAGTTCAATCCGTACCTGTACGAGGGTTTGTTCGAACAAGAGGTGGAAAACGAAAAAGTCATCATGCTTAGTTTGACTGAAGAAGTACCATCTACTCCAAGGATCCTGAAGAAGATGCTTTGGAAGATGAAGAGGGCGAGGAGACGCCACCAGAAATGATCCAAGGTTGTTGGAGATGCACGTGGACCAAACAAATTTGATGCACCATTGCTAGGTGGTCCCAAGCACGATAACTTCCCCTCTACCTTCAAGAGACTTTGTTCATCACGCTTTCAAGCTATAGGTCAGAGGGCAACCTTCATCTATAAACCCCCATGAGGTAATACAAGGTACGTCAAGCTTAGTGACGTAAAACAAGCCCTTCTTTGAAGGTAACCCAAGTTTTTAATGTTCTAGTTTTTAGCTAGTATTTGTATGAATAAGGCTTTAAGTGTTGGTGTCTTGATTCTTAGATGCTTTTGCTGTGATTTTCTTATGGACATTATGGTGTTATCATGTGCCTAATCATGTGTGGCGAAGAATCTTGGTTGTTTGAGCGTGTTTTTTTGGTGTTTTCTCTGGTTAAAAATTGCTTTGTCAGGCAGGCTCTGAGTGTATATCTGTGTTCATGAATTTTCTATAGAGCATGCAAAGTTTTCTAACTGTCCAAAAAAAACCCACGCCCGTGTGGAATTTTTGCACGGGCATGCGTTTTCGTTCAAAGCTCATCCAGAGATGGCACAGGAGCGTGGGCTCACCCTTGTGAGCGACCTTGTGATTTCCGCATGCCCGTGGGTAATTTTCGCACGGGCGTACGTTTTCCTGCAGAGACTTGGCAACTTATCCCAAGAGCTTACAGGGCCATGGACTCACCCCTATGGGTGAACTTGTCAAAAACACACGGCTGTGGGTAATTTTTGCACGCCCGTGTGAAACTCTGCAGAAGAGCTCTCTCCATCCCCAGAAGGCACAAAGGCATGTGCTTGTACCTGTGAGTTGGACCTGTTAATGTCCACGCCCGTGCGTAATTTCTGCACGGACGTGCGGAACACTTAGCGATTTTTCTCGCTTGCACAGAGAAGCCACAGGGGCGTACGACTGCCCCTGTGGGTCAGGCGCATGGGCGTGGGTATTTTCTGCATGCCCATGTTGTCGCGTTCAGAGAGATTGAGTGTTATCTCGAGAGCGCACAGGGGCGTGCGTCTGCCCTGTGGCACTCACCTGTGGAGGCGCACGGGCATGGGTAATTTGCGCACGCCCAAGCGGATGTACATAACGCCAAGAGGCGCGAGTTCCTTTTAAAGGATCACTGTTCCTCTTCATCCTAACATTCTCCATTCATCTGAGAGCACTCTCACATTGTTTCCAGACCTCGCATTGCTAATTTGGAAGGAATTTTACTTGGTTTTCCGACCGATTCAAGGTTTTCAATCTTAACTCGTCGGTAAGCCATATCTTTTGTTTTCTTCACCAATTCTTGATTTTAATCGATGAAACTAGTTAATAATGCTTCATTTCTACAATTAGAATGATTATGCATGTTTAGAATGAAGTTAGAAGTAATTTAACAGTGTATTTTTGGATTTTTTACAAGGCCGTGCATTTTTCACGCCCTGTGGATCCACACGGGCGTGCGGAAATTCCACATGACCATGTGGATTTCTGCAGCATTACTTAATTAACTAGTTTGATCGATTTTCTTTCAAATTTTGTAGTTTATGGCACGTCAGTCAAAGAAACAGGCCGAGAAATGGCCGCGTGAGTTGTCCCCCGAGGCTGAGAACATGAGATTCACTATCCCCGAGCATTAGGCTCATTTTGAGCGGCTGTCGAGACTTCGGTTCGGACAGACTCAATTCCTGGACACGAGCATATTTAGAGATTTACAGTAGGGAGATGAGTTCACAGATGAGGTCAAGGATCTCGTTTCGCTTGGTGGATGGACGCAGTTATTCTCGACTACGGAGCCAGCCATTCGTGAGCTTACACTTGAGGTCTTATTGTCATTTGAGTTCGATAGATCTTTTGCGAGATTCGACAGCCTCGACGCTGTTCAGTTCAGAGCATTTGGATATTATCATAACATGAGCATTACTCAGTTTTAAGTTTGGCTTGGCTTGTACGAGGAGGCATTTACAGACACTAAGGGGTATTCCAAGTTACCAACGGATTACCCTGGAGAGTTAACCCAGAAGAGAGCTTACCGAGCGTTGTGTGGTTAGGGCTAATATGAGCCAGGGGTGTCCAAAGCCACGTGTCTTTCCTAACCTACGTATCAATATTTACACGCCATTCTGAGCAGGACGGTGAATGGATGTGGTGATAGCACTAGCGTTCTGAGTCAATAGGAGCTTTTGTACTTCTATTCGATGGTGCAGCTCATACTGATTCATCTAGGGCACATCATCGTAGAGTACATTCGATATCAGGGGCAGTATGCCAAATTGGCAGTGATCTTCTCGGGCCCCTACATTACGAAACTAGTTTTGGGCATAGGTTTCTTCGATGCGATTCGCGGGGCCGAGAAGACGAGAACACCGGCGCCCCTGAGCCTGGAGACGATGAGATTGATGGGTATGGTCCGCAGGGTTCGGACGGGAGTTTATGCATTGGTGCTATCAGCTCCAGATATAGTTGAGGATGAGGATGATGATGGCGAGGCTTCTTAGCATGCTCCCGAGCCTCAGCTAGCACTGATGGAGGCCGAGGCACCTCCGGTGGCAGAGGACCCACCCCCATGATCGCTTTGAGAGGCTCGAGAGTGATGTGGGGGTGATACGGACAGAGGTCACTGAGGTTCGAGCAGAGATTGCTGAGATTAAGGCTACCCAGGCCGTAGAGTATACAGAGTTTATTGCACGTTTCGACACATTATAACAGATTTTAGAGCGAGACGTCGCCTCATCATTTGTCTTGCAGCTGAGGACTCCTCAGGCGCCTCCGGCATCACTACCACCACCTCCACCAGCACCCTTTGATCTAGCACCCACAGCAACAGAGGAGCCAGAGCGCGACACCGACACTTGATTTATTTTCTTTTATTTTATTACTTTTTGCATTTTATTTTGGACTTCTATACTCAAAAAGGACTTTCCTTCTGAGTTTATCTTCATTTTGTGGTCTCGAGTTGTATTCATTGCCTTATCTTTTATATACTCGAGTTGTTTTTGTTTCATTGAGCTTCACTGAACCCTCTCATATATGCGTGCAGATGGTCTTGTCAACATGGGAATTAAGAACTTGTCATGGGCACGGCCAATGGTGCTTTGGCACTTGGCCGTGTGTGCCTCACAACCCGTTGGAACATCACTACTAAGGATTTAGCTCCATCAAATACAACACTAGGAGTCAGGGGAGTATTGTTTTGATTGCTTCTCCCCCATTTGTTCTTGATTGATATAAATTATGAGTGATCTTGCATGTGTACATTGGGGACAATGTACATCTTAAGTGTGGGGGGAGTTTTATAGTGCACACATCTCTTTTATATTAATTTTGATTGATATACATGCTCACATAGCCAATGGCGGTTCACCTGAGTTGCAATGATTGTATTCTTGAGTTTAGGAAAATTTTTAACATTGATTGTCTTCATGCTCTATTTTTTGCTTGAATTTGTAGGAATTTTTGCCTGATTGACACTTGTTGCACTACTCACACATTAAACTCTTTTGGAAACTCAAGTTCGATGTTAAAGGGACTAGTTATTGTTGTTTCTTTTGTTATTTATGAAAAAAAAATTGTGAAATGAAAAGAAAGAATAAAATAGTTTTATTGTTTATTTGCTTATTGGGTGGAAAGAGCTACCACCTATGAAGTACAGACCTACTCTCATAAGTCGGATACTAGTTATGCCCTAATGAGAGAAAGAGCTATCTCATAGGATGAGTGAAAGCTAACACTCCGGTAGAAAGAGCTACCACCTTGAAAGTGTGAAAGTCACCTTAGAGGCCGCGTGGGAAAGGGCTACCTTAGAGGATGTGTAACGCTACTACCATCCTTAAATTTTTGTTACTTTTTGTAGATAAATAAGTCCCTTGTACTTAGAACTTTGAGGAGTATACTTGGGTTGTTTTGAGTGAGTTCACACAATTACACGATTTTAGGTTTGTTGTCCTTTTTGATTCAAGTTTTTAGCTAGCCATTGATTTTTCATATTTAGTATTGAAATTTCCCTTACTTGTAGAATGCTCTCTTTGTATGCTTTGGTGAGCCTAAGGCCAAGCACTTCCAATATTTCTGTCATCTATGCACATAATGTTTTAATTTTTGCTTGAGGACAAGCAAAAGCTTAAGTGTGGGAGAGTTTGATAAGTGCTTGTGTGATAAGAATGCAAAGTGTTTTTTCCTTATGATGAGCATTACTTTTATCAGGTTTTAACGCTAATATGTGTGTATTTATGTTACTTTCATCCAAATGCGGTTGTGAGGCCGAATATCACAGAAAAAAGACAATGTGGATCGTAAATACATCATTTGGAGAAAATCTTGAGAAGGTTCAAACGCAAAGACATAAGTCGGGTTCAAAATGCGGGAATGTGTACCAACCTCCTCTTATTCAAGTTAGAACAATGATTTGGAGGGGCACAAGGGCAGTCACATTCAAGCATTCCGCTTGTGCATGTATAGCAAGATCTCCACCAACATGTCCATTATTAAAGAAGCAAAGCAATCTACGACGTAAATGTGTGCCCATCTACGTTACCTCGATGAAAGAATGGATTCAGGAGTGTTTCAGGCCGGTACCTCGTATTCAAGTTAGAACAATGATTTGGAGGGGCACAAGGGCAGTCATATTCAAGCATTCCGGCTTGTGCATGTATAGCAAGATCTCCACCAACATGTCTGTTATTGAAGAAGCAAAGTGATCTACGACGTAAACGTGTGCCCGTCTACGTTGCCTCGATGAAAGAATGGATTCAGGAGTGTTTCGGTCCGGCACTGTAGCAAAACATTGTAGTAGGTACTATTCACAGCCGGCTGAAGAAGGATGAAAACAGAGAATCCACATGGGCATCCACATGGGCGTGCGGATTCCTGATTCCAGCCCTTTAAAAGCCCATTTCAGCCCTGATTTTAAGATTCTTTTCTCCATCTTTTCCCCAACTTGAGAGAGGGTGGCGACTAGGGTTTTGAGAGGTATTGGTTAGGGATTTGGAGAGGTTCTATGGCTCTGACATCGCGCTCCATTTGGAAGAAGGTTAGTGGGAGAGCTTTCGACGGCACCGATCCGGTGAGGTGTATCCTAGGACGAACAAAGGCACCCTTGGACGAGTAAAGAACTCTTCACAAGATCATCACCATGACTATCGAGGGGGTTTTCTATGGATTCTTTGCTTTTACATTTGATTTCATTGATTGTAATTAGCTCCATGGAGAACTAAGTCCCCTAGTGGGTACTTGGATATTTTTGAACCCTAGGATGTATTCGTTTCATTGAACCTCTTTATTATGCTTTCAATTAATTGATGCTTTATTTGGGTTCCAATCTTGAATGCTTGATTGTATGAATGCTCCCTTAGAGTGACACTAGGGTTGACAGTTCTTGTTGGTAACCCTTGTGAGTGAGTGACACACCACGAGAGTTAGACAAAGCTAGATTGGGGAGGGTTGAGAGGGTTAGTCGAGAGGTAGCGGAGCGTCCCCTTTCCCCTCTGGTGTGATTCATTCTACCTTTATTTCCTCAAGTTCTTTCCAGTTACAGTAGAGTGAATGGGCTAAAGGATGACCTTCCGCTGGGGCTTTGTTCCGGGTGCAACAGAGTGAAGCGTTAAAGTGATTTTAGCACCTAGGCCATAACTATGGCTAGGGACCTTCAACCTGGACCAAAGGGTTAGGTCTACATCTAGGAAGAGGATTTATCATTTGGAATCCCTAGAACTCATTGCGATTCTATATGAGTGTGAGGTTGAGAGGTTATTCAATTTCTCCTCTGGGACATGTATAGAGTTATGCATGGTTGACCTTAGATTTAGGAACATGTATTTAAAGATCTCCACGACTCATTATTGCATTAGTTAGAAAGTATAATAGAGGGTTCTTGCACTTGAAATGATTGTCCTAGGCCGAACAATATCTGTGTACCCCATTTATAATGATTGCGATACCTTCTCCTTTACTTCTGCTCTCTTTCTTGTTCTTTTACTTTTGTTATTTCACATCTTGTCACATATATCACTATTCATCTTTCACTTAGTTAAGAAACAATTTAAGTGTTTTTATTCCCTACTCACTGTGGATACGATACCCTACTCATCTGGGATTTTATTACTTTAACAAACCTGTGCACTTGCGGGACATACGCAAGGGGCGTTGTTACTAGGATAAATCACACCGGAGAGGAAACGGGTCGCTTCGCTACCTCTCGACTCACCCTCTCAAACTTTTCCAATCTAGCTTTGTCTAACTCTCATAGTGTGTCACTCACTCACAAGGGTTACCAATAAGAACTCTCAACCCTAGTGTCACTCTAAGGGAGTATTCATTCAATCAAACATTCAAGATTGGAACTCAATTAAAGCATCAATTAATGAAAGCATATGAAAAGATTTAAGGAAACAAATACATCCTAGGGTTCACAAATCCAACTACCCACTAGGGGGTTTAGCTCTCCATGGAGCTAGTTACAATCAACAATGAAATCAAACATAAAAGCAAGTAATCCATAGAAAACCCCCTCGATAGTCGTGATGATGGTCTTGTAGAGAAGCCTCGACTCTTCGAAAGGTCCCTTTGTCCAGCCTAGGATACATCTCACCGGATCGACACCAGCGAAACCTCTCCCACTAACCTTCTTCCAAATAGAGCGCGATGTCGAAACCGTAGAACCTCTCCAAATCCTTTGCTAATACCTCTGAAAACCCTAGCCGTCGCCCTCTCTCAAGTTGGCGAAAGATGGAAAAAAGGATCCTGAAATCAGGGCTGAAATTGGCCTTAAATAGAGCTGGAATCGGGCATCTACATGCCCCTATGGATTCTCCACAAGGGCATGGATAATGTCCACACGCCCATGTGGATTCTCTGATCTTTACTTTTTCGGGTAGTTGTGAACAGAACCTGCTATAGTAATAGCCCGAAACACTCCCGATATCATGTTGTCATTGAGGTAACGTAAATGGGCAGACGTTTACGTTGTAGATCGCCTTGCTTCTTCAATAAATGACTTTGTTGGTAAAGATCTTGCTATCAATGCACAAGCCGGGATAGTCGAATGTGACTGCCTTGGTGCCCCTCCAAATCATTGTGCTAACTTGAATACAAGGAAGTTGGCACACATTCTTGCATCTTGAACCCGACTTATGACTTCGCGTTTGAACTTTCTCAAGATTTCCTCCAAATAGTGTGTTCGCAACTTACATTGGCTTCTTTCTTTAACATTCAGCTTCACAACCCTATACGCATGAAAGTAACATAGATTCACACATAGTAGTGCTAAAACCTGATAAAAGTAATGCTCATCATAAGGAAAGAATACTTCGCATTCTTATCACACAAGCACTTATCATTTTCATTAGGTTTTATGGCTCATTATTTTGTTTTTGTATTCGTTTGTGTATTTAGAGTTGTGATGTATATTGAGAGGAAAAAGTGCTAAAATAGGTCATCAAGGCACATTTTGGGATTCTCTTGGATGGAGCAAAGATCAAAACACAAACCGTGATCATATACACAAGGGTGTGCGCTAACTTCCAAGAGTGTTCAAGTCAATTCAAGACTTGGAAGGGCATAAAGTTAGTCACACACTCATGTTCTAGCTTGTGTAAAGAGTTTAAGAGCTTTCTCAACATGTTTTAAAATTAAAAAGTGACATGACCTACCACACGGGTGTGTGCCAAGCTGTGTGGCCTCAAAGGAAGAAGAAAAAATCAAGAAGTACTGTTCACCACGGTTATTGTAGCAGGTTTCAACGTTACTATAGTAGGAATTCCACACACTCGTGTAAAATCCCAATTTCATGATATAAAAGGCCGAGTTGAAGAGTTATTAAAGGATCATTTTTGCAAGTTTTGGGGAGAAGTCAGCTAGGGTTTTGGAGATGAGGTCTTCGCACTCAAGGGAGCATTTCTTTATGAGCTTTCATCGATTTCTTCATTGTTATAACCATTGAGGGAGCCCGAAAGACATCAATTCGGAGGGGTGTACCCTAGCTTCATCAGAGGAAATCTTGTAGAAGTTGAAACATCCCTTGAGAACCATCAGCATGGATCAAAATGGGGTTTTCCTTATGGCTTTCATGTGTTTTCATTCATTGATTGATTGCATTTTGTATGACTCAATGGAAAGCTATACCCTAGTGGGTAATTGACATGAAAACCCTAGGATATATTTTCTTCATTGATTTTTTTTGTGTTTCCTTTAATTGAGAATTTATTTGAGTTTAAATCTTGTGTGCTTGATGTTTGGTTTTCACTTAGAGTGGCACTTGGGTTGAGAACCTTTTCTAATCATCCTTTTGACGAGTGACCATTACCATTAGGATTAGATTTACCAAAGTTTAAGAGGGTTGAGAGGGTGAATTGAGAGATAACGGAACATTCCCTTTTCCCTTTGATGTGATTTATTCTATCTTCACATTCCAAAAGTTCTTTACAATTGCATACAGAGTGAGGCATCTAGATTTTTCTCTCCACTGGGGCATAGTTGTGATTAGGGATCTTTCGCCTGGATCAAAGGGTTTGATCTAGATTTGGGAATAGGGTTTATCACTAGAAGTTCCAAGAACATTAAGCAATAATATGTGGTGTGAGGCATCGAGGGTCTTTTATCAGCCAAGGTCTCATAATGGACAAGACATGGTTGCCCTTAGATTTTGGACCTTGTGCTTTGGATTTCCACGACCATTAAATCTCATTTAGGGAAGTGTAATTCTAGTCTTGCACTTGAAATTAGAATCCTAAGGGGAGTATCTTCTGGGTACCCCATCTATCTTATCTGATTCCTCTCTATTTCTCTATTTGCCTGCTTCATTTTCATCATTTACTTGTTTGTGAAATTTATTATTCATAGACTCATTCCATTGATTACACTAGATAGCTAGGTTATAGTTATTACTAGTACATTTGTTTCCATTGGGTACACTTTATTATTTGAATGACCCATGCACTTGCTGACATACACAAGGGATGTATCACTTCCTTCCAAATCTCTCCCCTAAAAGTCCTTGTTTAATCTATTCAATAGCTATTTATGGGGTCTTCATATAACTGAACATGACTACAAAACAAAAGGGGTGTTTGGTAGCCATGTTTGGTAGTTGAACATTCTTGAAAACAACAACTTATAGCAAGATCACTGCTTAAGAACACATTTCAACAAAATAGAATATGGCCCTACAAGACAAAGCATCGTTGACCATGTTTTGAGGCCATGTGTCCACTTTGAGATCAAAATAGGTTCATATCCAGTTGTGTTCTAGAATATGTCGTGTTTCCTAGACTTTTTTTAGTTTTTTTACCTCATTTTCTTTGCTACTTCAGCTTGAAACTTGCTCAAATTGCTTTCATTTTCTTTAATAGTAATGAAATAAACTAAATTACAAAAAACAACAACATTAAGTAACAAAACTTATCACAACAATCAAGGATCAAGCAAATTCTACTAAAATAAATATAATCAAATATGTATCATCAAGCATTTAAGGGTATGTTTGTATCAAATAATAGGAATGGGGAATGAGAGTAGGACCTTGAATGAGAATAGAAATAACAATAGTATTTGGTTGGAAGGAATGGGCATTGGTGATGAAAAAAGTAAGAGAAGAAAATGAACTAAAATTAGTTCTATACCCTTAATACAAGTAAATGATATAAATGTATAAAATAGTGAATTATATTAAGAAATAAATAAATTAATTATTATATAAAATATTTTAAATATAATTATTACTCTAATTATTATAATTAAATATTTAACTTCAATAATTCACTTTATATATTGTAACTAATTAATTAATAGTTAATTAATCAATTAATTAAATACTTAATTAATTAGTTAAATTAAATTTAAATAATTAATTAAATTTGAAAAGGGTAAAAACATCCTTGGAAATTGTATACTCCATTTTACCATTGTGGAAAGACCACAAACTTTTGTTTTTTAACTTCAGGATCTATAGTCATCTAGAAGAGGAACAAATAAATAATTGTCAAAAATCAAAAAAGATAATGAACATGTTTCTAATTGAAAATGCATCCATTTTTTCTGAGCTAGATTTGCTAATAAAGACCAAGGCGACCTTTGGGCAAGTCTGAATCCTCTGTAGCAGCCATTCCAAAGGTTAGCCATGGAGTCCGGTGTCTATTTGTCCCAAGGGCCTTAGTAGAGTGATGCCAAGTATCTACCATGATAGGGTAATGAATGAAAAGATGATCCAAAGTCTTAATCACTATATGACATAAGGTATATGTGATTGCTGGTAATTTGTTACAACCCCTACCAGCTAGGTTGTCTAGGGTGATGATCTTGTTACCTTGTGCTAACCATTTGAAGACATTAAGTTTTTGGGGACAAAAGCTCTTAAGGATGGTTGGTGTTGTCCTACATCATAAGTTCCCATCAATTAGGAACCTATAGAAGGAACGGATAGAAAACCTACTATTTGCCATCAATCTCCATATAAGATTATAATAATTATCCCTTTGATATGTTCTGATTCTCTCCTTTATCTCATTTAGTAGGGGGTCTAATATTTGGTTGGAAAACATGAAGGGACCTATTAGGTCTTTAACTATTGCCATAAGGGAAAAAATAGTTGAGAACAAAGTAGATTAAAGGTTCATTAGAGCATGACCTTATAGCTAATTATCTGGCCAAAAGAGGGTGAAGGTGTCATCCTCAATGATCGCTTGTATGCATTTTCTAAAATCTAATAGTGGATATTAAATGCTTCTCCGGAAGGAGCATCATTATTGTCTTTGGTAAACTAGGTTCTAGGTCAGTTTGTTGCGGAAGTAGATGAATTGTATCACTTGAGATTCATACCATGATTCGTCTTTTATGATCTTCTATGACCATTTCCCTATTAAGTTTTTTGATGCGTGTGCAATCCTACAAGTATAAGGGTCATCAAGTTATATCTCTCGGACAAGCACGAGAGGGTCATATTCCCTGGGGCCTGAGAATTCTACTAAAATGACTACTTTGAGTGATGCAATGAAATTACAAAGTAACAAATTGAATTCTACTAAATTTTCTACGACAAAGGCAAACTGCTGGTGACAATCAAGGAGGGAAAATGGTCACCGATAAAGATCGCCTTGGGGCTACTAAAGTGCGAAGGATGCTACAACTATCACGCAAATGGTAGTTTGGACAGAGAAAATCCTAAGTTAGGCCAACCCGATGGTCACGGTAATTAACCCCTGATCCAGAACAAGTATTGATACAAAATTTCTTTCGACCAAATCCTCCTTCGATTGAAATGAGGGTAATGGATTTGTCAATTTAGGGTCGAAACACAAACTAGGAACAACCCCAAAGTCGGAGGGGTACAAAATACCCGATGATCATGGCATATTCGTACATGTATCCCTTCCAAGCTAGGTGTGTCTAATACAAGGGCAATGATCACACAACCTTGTATAATCTAGAAATCGATACAAAGAGTTCTCATGCATACAAATACCATAAAGTACACCAAACATGGATCACAAACACATCAAATGCTATAAACCAAGTCATAGAATCCAATCTACACAAGTTCACACTACGGTTCACCAATATTTAGTGACCTTAGGGTTTAGTTGTTCATGCTAGAAACATACAAAATCTAATCCATGACAACAACTAAATAAAACAACATCAAACTCCCTCAAAGATGAAAGGCCGAATGACGCTTGGAATTCCCCGTAGAAAGACTTCCCTCGCTATCTTCAACCCTCTAAAATGTACCCAAGGAATAGATCTTACCAAATCACATTCTTCCCAACGAATTCCTCCTTGGAGATGCTCTATTTTGCCTTTTTCTAACTCAGATCGAAGGTGGTGGTGATGAGATCCAAGAACAAGGCCTCCTCCTTTTCTAAAGACGCCCTAAAATGCCTTTTAAAAGCTGATCTTAGCATGGCTTGTGGCCTAGCTAACAGTCAGTAAACGGGCCGTGAGGATCCTCAAATTTTTGTCAAATTTCTAGTAAGTTGCTATAGTGGCTACAGCAGTTCTGTTTCTTAGGTCAGCTTGGGTCATCGTCACGACCCTAAGGTTGCCCGTGAGGAATTCCAGGATTAGCGTTTTCCTTTAAATCTTCATGCTTGCGGCTATTAAAGTGTTGCAATAGTGCTCGGGGCTCTAAACGCCATTTTTGGTGTTGATTTCTTCTTAAATCTAGTTGTCAAGCTCACTAAGGCTTCTTCTATACTTGTAACATGAAAAGAACCAATTAAACCATAAAAGGGCATTGATTCACCAAGAAAATAAACAAGTTATACACAACAAATATGTATAAAATATATACATTTAGGCGTTTATCAAAAGTCCCACACCTAAGCGTTTGCTTGTCCTAAAGCAAATAAATATGAAGAACCAGGGCAGGAAGATAAATGGCTAAATGTGCAACCTTAAGATCAATTTAAAAAACTCCAAAAGCATATGTGAGAAGAAATCAAGACAGTGAGTTGTTTGACAAGGTCCCCTTGCGTATATCCCGCAAGTGCACGGGTTTGTCGAAGTAATAATCCCAAGTGAGCGGGTATCGATTCCACAGGGAGTAGGGAATAAAAATACTTAATTTGATTCTTAGCTATGTAAAAGATCAATGATAATGAGTGTGACAATGATTCAATTCTCAACAGTAAAAGCAACAAGTAAGAGAGCAAAAGTAAAGAAGGGGGTAAGGCAATCGATAAAGATGGGATACCCGGATAATGCTCCACTTAGGATAATTGTTTCAAGTGCAAGAACCCTCTATTATGCTTCCTAATCAATGCAATGGTGAGTCGTGGAAATCCTTAATTACATAGTCCCAAATCTAAGGTCAACTATGTCTAACTCTATACATTTCCAGGAGGAGAAATCGAATAATCTCAACACCAGGCACTCGCATAGAGTTGCAATGACCTCGAGGGATTCCAAGTGATAAATCTCTTCCTTAATATAGACCTAACCCTTTAGTCCAGGGGGAAGGTCCCTAACCACAATAGAGCCCTAGATACTAAGATCACCTCAACGCTTCACTCCATTGCACGCGCAACTAAGCCCCAGCGGAAGTTCATCCCTTAGACCATTCACTCTATTATGCCCGCAAAGAACTCGAGGAACGGAGGTAGAATCTATCACGCCGAAGGGGAAAGGAGAAGCTCCTGTACCTCTCGACTCACCCTCTCAACCCTCTCCAACCTAGCTTTGTCTAACGCTCGTGGTGTGTCACTCACTCACAAGGTTACCAACAAGAACTCTCAACCCTTATGTCACTCTATGGAATTGTTCATACAATCAAGCATTCAAGGTTGGAACTCACAATAAATATCAATTTATTGAAAGCATAATAAAGAGGTTCAAAGAAACAAATACATCCTAGGGTTCACAATACCCGAGTACCCACTAGGGGTTTAGCTCTCCATAGAGCTAAGTACAATCAAAGAAATAGAATGTAAAAGAAATGAATCCATAAAGAAACCCCCTCGATAGTCATGTCGATGGTCTTGTGGAAAGTCCTCTACTCGTCGTCCAAGGATTCCCTCATCCGGTATAGGATACGCCTCGACAGAAGCTCTCCTACCAACCTTCTTCCTAAGGAATGACGATGTCGGAGCCGTAGAACCTCTCCAAAACCTTGGTCAATACCCCTCGAAACCCTAGCCGAAGCCCTCTCTCAAGTTGGGGAAAAGATGGAGATAAGAATACCAAAATCGGGGCTAAATCGGCTTTAAATACGGCTGGAATCGGGCGACTACACGGGCGTTGATAATTTCCACACGCCCGTGTGGATTCTCTGTTTCTCTGGTTCCTCGGCCGGCTGTGAGCAGTGCTGCTACAGTATGTGCTACAATGTTGCTGCAGTGCCCTGCTGTAGTATTCGACCTGAATAGCTTCCCAATTCCATACTTTCATCGGGGTAATGTAAACAGGCACACGTTCCCATCGTGGATCACTTGCTTCTTCAATGGTGTACACGTTGGTGGAGCTCTTGTTCTATGTGCGTAAGTTGGAATGCTCGAATGTGACTGCCTTTGTGCCCCTCCAAATGGATGTGCCCACTCGAATACGAGGAGGTTGGCACACACTCTAGCATCTCACACCTGACCTATGTCTTCGCGTTTGAACCTTAGCAAGATTTACTCCAAAATTGGTGCATTATGATCAACATTGGCCTATTTCCTTCATACTCGGCCTCACAACCCTACCTGCATAAAAGTAACATAAAAACACACATATTAGTGTAAAAACCCGAGAAAAGTAATGCTCAACATACGGAATGAACGCTTCACATTCGTATCGCACAAGCACTTATCAAACTCCCCCACACTTAAGCTTTTGCTTGTCCTCAAGCAAACATTAAAACATTCTGTGAATTAATGAAGAAAATATTGAAAGTGCTTGGCCTTAGGTTCACCAAGGTATACAACGAAAATATTCTACTGTTAAGGAAAATTTCAACACTAAATACGAAAAAATCAATGCTCTAGCTAAAAACTTGAATAAAAAAGGACAACAAACCCAAATTTTGTGTATGTGTGTGAACTCACTCAAAACAACCCAAGGTATACTCCTCAAAGTTCTAAGTGCAAGGGTCTTATTTATCTACAAAAGTGACAACAATTTCAAAGATGGTAGTAGCTTCACACATCCTCTAAGGTAGCCCTTTCCAAAGCGGCCGCTAAGGTGCCTTTCACACTTTCGAGGTGGTAGCTCATTCTACCTGAGTGGTAACTTTCACTCATCCTATGAGATAGCTCTTTCTCTCATTAGGGCATAACTAGTATCTGACTTAGGAGAGTAGCTTCATACTTCATTGGTGGTAGCTCTTTCCACCCAACAAACACAAATAAACAATAAAACTATTTTGCTCCTTCTTTTCATTTTCATCATTTTTTTTTTAGAATTTAGCACAAGAAAATAAACCTAACTAGTCCCTTTAACATTGAACATGAGTTTCCAATAGAGTTCAAAGAGTGAGTAGTGCACTAAGTGTAAATCGGGCAAAAATTCCTAAAAATTCCAGCAAGAACTAGAGCATAAAAACATTCAATGTTAACAATTCTCTAGACTTAAGAATGCAATCATTGCAACTAAGGTGAACCGCCATTGGCTATGTGAGCATATATCAATCAAGAATAATAGAAAAGATGTGCGCATTATGAAACTCCCCCCAACACTTAAGTTGTACATTGTCCTCAATGTACACATGCAAGCTCACTCAAAATATATATATCATTCAAAATAGATGTGTGGTAAGCAATCAAAACAATACTCCCCTGACTGCTAGTGTTACGTTTGATGAAGCTAATTCCATGGGAGTAGTGTTCCGACGGGTTGAGAGGTTCACACGGCCAAGTGCCTCAGCACCTTGGCCGTGCCCATGACTAAGTCTCAATTCCCAAGAAGACAAGACCATCTGCACACATACATGAGGGGGTTCAGTGAAGCTCAATAAAGACAAAATAACTCGAGTGTATATAAAGGATGAAGCAATAAATACAACTCGATGATGCGAAAAATGAAAATAAACTCAGAAGGAGAATCCTTTCTAAGTGAAAAAGTCTAAAAACAAGAAAAATAAAATAAAATGCAAGAAAGTAAAGGAGAAGTCAAATATCGATGCTGCTCTCAGGCTCCTGTGCTGCTGCTGCTGCTGAAGACGCACATGGTGGGTCCACCGGTGCTGGGGTCGAGGATGGAGGTGCTGGAGGAACTGAGGTAACACGTCGAAACGCGCCATGAACTCTGTGTACTGAGTAGCCTGCGTAGCCCTAATCTCGGCAACCTCAGCCCAGACCATCCCTATAGCATTCTCGAGCCTCTCAAAGCGATCATTGGCTCGAGATGGTGAAAACATACGTACTGGGGGTGGCTCCTCTGCCACTGGAGGTGCCTCAGTCTCCATCATTGCTGGCTGAGGCTCGGGGGCTGGCTGAGATGCTCCGACTTCATCACCCTCATCCTAGGCTATCTCTGGAGCTGGTAGTACTAAAGCAAAAACCCCTGTCCGAACCCTGCGGACCATGCCCATCAACCACATCGTCTCTAGACTCAGGGGAGCAGGTACACTCGTCTTCTCGGTCCCGCGAATCGAATCCAAGAGACCCATGCCCAGCACTAATCTCGTAGTGTAGGGGCCAGAGAAGATCGCTCCCAGTCTAGCATAGTATCCCTGATGTCTGATGTACTTTGCCAGGATGTGCCCTAAGTGAATCGGTACGCACTGTAACATTGAGTACAAGTACAGTAGCTCCTGACAGCTTAGGACACCAGTGCTATCACCACGGCCATTCACCGACCTACTCATAATGGCATGCAAGTATATGTGTGCAGGTCAGGAAAGGTACGTGGCCTTGGACACCCCCGGCTCGTACTGACCTTGACCACATAACACTCTGTAAGCTCTCTGCGGGGTCAAGGTTCCAGGGTAATCAGTTGGTAACTGCACATATTCCTCTGTATCTGTGAATGGCTCCTCGTACAAGCCAAGTAGTAGTGAAAACTGCATAATGCTCACGCTATGGTGGTGTCCAAATACTCTGAACTGAATGGTGTCCACACTGTCGAAGCTCGCATACGATCTATCAAACTCGAATGATGATAGCACCTCCATTGCAAACTCTCGGATGGCTAGCTCTCTAATCGTCAACAACTGCCGCCAACCACCTTCTGAAACTAGATCCTCGATCTCATTAGCAAACCCATCTTCCTGCTGCAGATCTCGCAATATAGTCGTGTCTAAGAATCGAGTCTGCCCAAAACGGAGCCTCGACAGGCGCTTATAGCGAACCTGATGCTCTGGAATTGCAAACCGCATGCCTTCGGGCTCAGGAGATGACTAACGTGGTCTCTTATCAGCTTGCTTCTTTGACCTAGGTGCCATAATCTGCAAGATTTAAACAAAATTGATCAAACAAGTTGTTAAACTAATGCTGCAGAAATCCACACGGTCGTGTGGAATTTCCGCACGCCCGTGTGGAACCACGGGGCGTGAGAACCGAACGGCCACGCTTCAACAATCCAAAAATACAACTTAATAGTACTTCTAACTTCGTTCTAAACATAAATCATCTTTCCAATTGAAGAAACAAAGCATTATTAACCAGGTTAATCGATAGAAACCATGAATTGGAAAGGAAGATGATAAAAAAGGCTTACCGACGAGATGGAGTGAGAAAATGAAGAACCGGCCAGAAAACTTCACTAAAATCACACCAAATTAGCATTCTGACTTGGAGAATACTATGAAAATGTTTTCAGGTGAATAGAAGTTGTGAAGAGGGAGTGGAACTATCCTCTTTTAAACAGAACTCACGACTTTTGGAGTTCTCTGCATCCACACGAGCGTGTGGAAATTCCCCACGCCCGTGCGCCTCACTTCAAAAGCACTACAGGGGTGTGCGCACGCCCCTTTGCTCTTTTGGGAAAATGCTCCTTTGACTCTGACTGCTCTCGCACAGGCGTGCGGAAAATATCCACGCCTGTGCCCCACGACCTACAGGGGCAGCCGTACGCCCCTGTGGCTTCTCTGGACATCCGAGAAAAATACTAAGTGTTCCACACGCCCGTGCGGAAATTCTCCACGGGCGTGGACATTCACATGCCAAACTCACAGGGGTAACTGCACGCCCCTGTGTTTTCTCGGGATGGAGAGAACTCCTCTGCAAATTTTCACACGGGCATGTGGAAATTACCCACTCCCGTGCATGGTTCACAAGGTTGCCCACAGGGGCGAGTCCACGCCCCTATGTGCTGTCGGGAAAAATCTGCCAAACTCTACAGGAATCCACACGCCCATGCGGAAATTACCCACGGGCGTGTGACAGTTGCATGGTCGTTCACAGGGGTAGCCGCACACCCCCGTGCCTTCTCTGGATGAGCTCACAGTGCAACCCCCACGGGCGTGTGAAAATTCCACACGCCCGTGTGTTTTCTCTGGATGACTTAGAAAAATCTGCAGGCTTTGCAGAAAAGTTTTGAACATGTTTACACACTCAGAGCCTGCCCTATTATGCAAATTTTACTAGTGAAAAACACGAAATAGAACCCAAACAACCAAACTTTCGCCAATTCCTCATAAAACACACGATGACTTTAAACACCCACAATAAAATCGCAGCACAAGCATCTAATCATTAAGACACCAACACTTAACGATTTATTCATGCAAAACGAACTAAACTAACATATAAGAAAACAGTAAACACTTGGGTTGCCTCCCAAGAAGCGCTTGTTTAATGTCACGTAGCTTGACGTATCTTGTCTTCCCTCACGGGGGTTCATGAATGAAAGTCGCCCTCTTACCCATGACTTGGAAGCATGATGTGCAAAGCCTCTTGAGGGTAGTGGGTGTATTATCGGGCTTCGGACCACCTAGTAATGGTTCATCCAGCTTTCTTGGTTCATGTATGTCTCCAACAGTCTTGGAGCATTTTCGGTGGCGTCTCCTAGCCCTCCTCATTTTCCGGAGCACCTTCTTCAATAACCCCGGGGTAGATGTTACTTCTTCAGTCGACCCAAGCATCATTACTTCTTCATTGCTCTCTTCTTGGTCGAACAAACCTTCATATGGATCCGGGTTGAACATTTCCTGCATGTATTCATCAACAAGCTCATCAGTAGTTTCTAAAAAATACAAAGTGTCATCAAAATCGAGAGAATGCCGCATGGCTTCAGCAAGGCGGTAAGTGAGTTTGTCATCTCCAACTCTCAATGTGAGATCTCCGCCGTCCATGTCAATCAATGCTTTGGAAGTCCACAAGAACGGTCTCCCAAGTATCAAGGGTACATCCGCATCTTCATCGACATCTAGCACTATGAAGTCAACCGGAAAAATGTACTTGTCCACCTTGACAAGCACATCTTCAATGATACCTCTCGGATGTCACACCGTTCGGTCCGCCAATTGTAGAGTCATCAGAGTAGGCCTAGGCTCTTGTAAGCCTAGCTTCTGGAAGAAAGTGTATGGCATGACGTTGATACTTGCCCCTGAATCCGCCAATGCCATTTCCTCACCTAAGTTGCCGATGTTACACGGAATGATGAAGCTTCCCGGGTCTTTCTTCTTGTTCGGCATGTTCTTTTGCAGCATCGCAGAGCATGAAGCATCTAGCACCACTGAAGAACTCTCCTCCAACTTCCTCTTGTTAGTCAACAAGTCTTTCAGGAACTTCGCATCCTTAGGCATTTGAGCTAATGCCTCTACAAAAGGAATGTTGATGTGGAGTTGCTTGAATAAACTCAGGAACTTCTTATACTGATCATCCCCTTGGTCATTCTTCAATCTAGAGGGATAAGGGATTCTTGGCTTGAAAGATGGGGATGCCACCTCTTTCTTTTTCTTTGCTCCCTCCTTAACCTCTACTACCTCGGGTGCATGTTCTTTCGGCTTCTCACTCGGAATCCTCCTTTCAACCTCACGACCACTTCTCAAAGTGATCGCCTTCACATGTTCTCTAGGGTTGGTTTCCGTATTGCTTGGTAAACTTCCATGTGGCCTTTCGGAGAGAGACTTCGCAATTTACCCCACCTGATTTTCAAGGTTGTGCAAAGAGGCGGTGTGGTTGCGAAGTGTAGCCTCGACTGATTCAAACCGTGTATTTGCAGATTGAATAAATCTAGCCAAGTGCTTCTCTAAATCCGTCATTCGGGTTTCCAAGCCTGAAATTCTGTTTTCCACTTGAGGGGCTTGTTGTTGTTGGAAACCCGGTGGCCCCATGGCCTTTTGTGGTCCTTGATTACTCCATGAAAAGTTGGGATGATTCTTCCAACCTGAATTGTAAGTATTGCTATATGGGTTTCCTTGAGGTCTCATGCCATTACCTACAAAGTCAATGTTTTCCATTGAAGAAACATCACTAATAACGATCGGGCAATCGGAGGGAGCATGTCCTCCACCACAACCGGTGCAATTGGTCACGGCCGCAACTCTATTCGAAGATATGAGATCTAGCTTCTTACTAAGACTCTCTACTTGCGCCGCCAATGAGGTTACCGCATCAATTTCATGGAGACCGGCCACCTTTTTCTTCTCCCTAGCATTCCATTGATAGCTATTTAACCCCATTTCCTCAATTAATTGACGAGCCTCGTCGGGGGTTTTGCTACCTAAGGTACCTCCTGCTGCCGCATCCATTTGCCTTGTACTCGGGTTCAAACCATTGTAGAAGGTTTGAACAATCATCCACTCCGGGAATCCGTGTTGCGGACACTTTCTCAGGAGCTCCTTGAACCGTTCCCATGTCTTGAATAGAGACTCCAATTCCAACTGAACAAAGGACGAGATCTCATTCCTAAGCTTTGCTAATTTTCCGGGAGGGAAGTAACAGGCTAGAAAAGCTTCTACCATCTCCTCTCAAGTAGTAATCGATGCTCTAGGTAATGAGTGTAGCCACTGGTTCGCTGTCCCTTTTAGGGAAAATGGGAAGGCTCTCAATTTGATGGCATCATCCGTAAACCCATTTATCTTCAGCATGTCGCACACCTCGAGAATGCTCTCTATATGACTATTTGGATCCTCATCGGGCAAACCATTGAATTGTGCGGACTACTGCAACATATGGATGAATGCCGGCTTTAGCTAGAAATTCTGAGCTATAATCGGGGGGTGTATAATACTCGACTGTATCCCCAATTCAGATAGTGTTCGCTGTTGCTCATTCTGTTCTGCCATGTTTTCAGATTCCACTCCTTCCAAATCAGTTGAATTATGTTGTTCTTGCACAGGTTCTTTCCCTTTCTTCTAAGTGTACGTTCAAGCTCAGGGTCTCCTTCAATCAATATTGATGGATTCCCTCGGGTCATAACCTGGAGCTGCACCAAAGAGAAAGAAAAAGAAAATCAGAACGATGATAACATAAGAAGACATGAAATAGAATGTGTGGTGAAATAGCTAAGAAAACAAAGTGCAAAGTATCTCTAAATGCCTAGCTCCCCGGCAACAGGGCCAAAAACTTGACAAGGTCCCCTTGCATATATCCCTCAAGTGCACGGGTTTGTCGAAGTAATAATCCCGGGTGAGCGGGTATCGATTCCACAGGGAGTAGGGAATAAAAATACTTAATTCGATTCTTAGCTATGTAAAATATCAATGATAATCAGTGTGACAATAATTCAATTCTCAACAGTAAAAGCAACAAGTAAGAGAGCAAAAGTAAAGAAGGGGGTAAGGCAATCGATAAAGATGGGATCCCCGGATAATGCTTCGCCTAGGATAATTGTTTCGAGTGCAAGAACCCTATATTATGCTTCCTAATCAATGCAATGGTGAGTCGTGGAAATCCTTAATTACATAGTCCCAAATCTAAGGTCAACTATGCCTAACTCTATACATTCCCAGGAGGAGAAATCGAATAATCTCTACACCTGGCACTCGCATAGAGTTGCAATGACCTCGAGGGATTCCAAGTGATAAATCTCTTCCTTAATATAAACCTAACCCTTTAGTCCAGGGGGAAGGTCCCAAACCACAATAGAGCCCTAGATACTAACATCACCTCAACGCTTCACTCCGTTGCACGCGCAACTAAGCCCCAGCGGAAGTTCATCCCTTAGACCATTCACTCTATTATGCCCGCAAAGAACTCGAGGAACGGAGGTAGAATCTATCACGCCGAAGGGGAAAGGGGAAGCTCCTGTACCTCTCGACTCACCCTCTCAACCCTCTCCAACCTAGCTTTGTCTAACGCTCGTGGTGTGTCACTCACTCACAAGGTTACCAACAAAAACTCTCAACCCTAGTGTCACTCTAGGGGAAATGTTTATACAATCAAGCATTCAAGGTTGGAACTCACAATAAACATCAATTTATTGAAAGCATAATAAAGAGGTTCAAAGAAACAAATACATCCTAGGATTCACAATACCCGAGTACCCACTAGGGGTTTAGCTCTCCATGGAGCTAAGTACAATCAAAGAAATAGAATGTAAAAGCAATGAATCCATAAAGAAAACCCCTCGATAGTCGTGTCGATGGTCTTGTGGAAAGTCCTCTACTCGTCATCAAAGGATTTCCTCGTCCGATATAGGATACGCCTCGACGGAAGCTCCCCTACCAACCTTCTTCCTAAGGAATGACGATGTCAGAGCCGTAGAACCTCTCCAAAACCTTGACCAATACCCCTCGAAACCCTATCCGAAGCCCTCTCTCAAGTTGGGGAAAAGATGGAGATAAGAATACCAAAATCGGGGCTAAATCGGCTTTAAATACGGCTGGAATCGGGTGACTACACGGGCGTGGATGCTCCACGCGCCCATGCGGAATTTCCACGGGCGTGGATAATTTTCACACGCCCGTGTGGATTCTCTGTTTCTCTGGTTCCTCGGCCGGCTGTGAGCAGTGCTGCTACAGTATATGCCTTTGTGCCCCTCCAAATGGATGTGCCCACTCGAATACGAGGAGGTTGGCACACACTCTAGCATCTCACACCTGACCTATGTCTTCACGTTTGAACCTTAGCAAGATTTCCTCCAAACTTGGTGCATTATGATCCACATTAGCCTATTTCCTTCATACTCAGCCTCACAACCCTACCTGCATAAAAGTAACATATAAACACATATATTAGTGTAAAAACCCGAGAAAAGTAATGCTCAACATACGGAATGAACGCTTCGCATTCGTATCGCACAAGCACTTATCATTGTTCTATAAGTAATCAAGTAACGATAGTCCTGTTTCATCTAAAGTGCTCCTGTGAGTATGTGTTAACTCCCTACATTAACCTCCATACCCTGGGTAACTCTAGGATGCCCATTCACCCCATGTATAATTAAATCGGCATTCAAAGTGTTAAAGGCGCCCTCAATAATCAGTTAAGAGTCCTTTGGTTCCTAAATAAAGCCCTAGCCTTCAAGTGCCTATGCAACAGGTTCCAAGAGATCAATAGAGATATTTTATTTTCATTTACACATATATTGGCACACCCCTTGCAAGTGCGTACTACAAGTGCATGGGTAATAAAGTGCCCTGGTGAGTGGGTAGTCGTATCCATAGGGAATAGTGATCAGAAACATAGGAATTACTATTTAACTATGGTGAAGATGATTTAAAATAGTGTAAACAATATCGATGCAAATAGAGATAAAAAGAACAAGAAGAAGACGCAATAAAATGATAGGAGAGGCAGTCGATAGAAAGTGGGGCACCCGGACATTGCTCATCCTAGGAGTATTGCTTCAAGTGTAAGACCAATCATTGTATTTCCTAACTGATGTTTAATATGTCGTGGAGATCCTAAAACACACAGTCCCAAACCTAATATCAACTGTGACTAAACCTACAGTATACCCCGGTGGAAATGAATGCTCTTGACGCCTCACACTGTGCAAGGTTACATAAATCTTTAGGGATTCCAAGTGATAAACTATATTCCCTAATCTAGATCTAACCCTTTAGTGAAGGAGAAAGACCCCTAGTACAATTAAGCCCCAGGACTAAGGATTATTTCAACGCTTCACTCTATTGCTTGCGCAACTAAGCCCAGCGGATTTCCTCTCTTAGCACTTCACTCTATTGTGACTGTAAAGAACTCTTGGAATGCGGAGGTAGGATAAATCACACATGAAGGGAAAAGGGACGTTCCGCTACCTCTCGACTGACCCTCTCAATCCTCTCCAATCTAGCTTTGTGTGAGCCTCATGGTGTGTCACTCATCTACAAGATTTACCAAGATGGATTCTGAACCCTAGTATCACTCTAAGGGAAATTCATTTCAACAAGCAATCAAGATTGGAACTCAATTAGAACATAAATTAAAGAAAACATAACGAAAGGTCAATGAAAGAAAATCATCCTATGGTTTACAAGTCCAAGCACCCACTAGGGGTTTTGCTCTCCATGGAGCAAGATACAATCAATAATAAAATCGAAAGTAAAAACATGCAATCCATAACTAAAACCCCCTTGTAGTCCATATCGATGGTCTTATAGAGTAGCCTCGTCTTCTCCAAAGATTCCCACGTCAAGCCTAGGACACACCTAGCCAAATCGATGTCAAAGAAAACTCCCCCAATAACTATCTTCTGAAGGAACACGGTGTTGAAGCCCGTAGAACCACACCAAAAACCTTGCCAAAGACTCTCCAAAGCCTAGACACGAGCGCCTCCAAAGTTTGGCAGAAGATGGAAAAAGGATTCTTCAAAAGAACCACAAGTCACGACTTAGATAAGGCTAGAATTGGGCATCCACACGGGTGTGTGGAATTTCCAGACGCCCGTGTGAATCTCCAGGAATCAATTTTTCAGCGCGTTGTAAATAGTAACTTCTACAGTGATTTACTACGGTACTTTGATACAATAATTGCTACAATACTTCGCCAAAATGCTCTGAATCCACACTTTTCATCGAGGCCACATGAATGGGCACACATCCATGTGGTAGATCGCATTGCATCTTCAATAAAATCACATTCGATGAAGATCTTGCTAGTGTTGCACAAGTCGGAACACATGAGCGTGACTGCTTTTGTGCCCCACTAATTTGCATGTTCACTCGAGTACGTCGGAGGTTGGCACACACTCACATGTCTTTGAGCACAACTTGTGTCTTCACGTTTGTTCCCTCCAAGATTTCATCAAAAAATTGCATCCACGATCTATTTTTAGTTTCTTTCTTTCATAATTGTGTCCATAACCCTACATGTGCAAAAGAACACAAATACACATATATAAGCGATAAAATATGAGAAAAGTAATACTCAGTGTAAGAAAAGAATACTTCGTATTACTAATATACAAGCACTTATCATATATAATCATTTTTTTGCTTGAGTCTGACTAATGTAGACCACACAAAAAAAAAAAATCTTTCTGAAGGATGCACATGCCGATTAGGCACAAGAGCCACCCAACTTACATGATTACAGTCTACATAGATGCATTCGTGCTAAATTAGGAGAGGAATACTATCATAGACTCAAACTATTTTTTTCACACTATAGCTCATGTCTCTGGTATTGACAAGGTCCCGTTGCGTATGTCCCGTAAGTGCACGGGTTTGTCAAAGTAATAATCCCGGGTGAGCCGGTATTTAATCCACAGGGAGTAGAGAATAAAAACACTTAATTCGCTTCTTAGCTATGTGAAAGATTAGTAGTGATAACTGTGGCAATGATTCAATTCTCAAAAGTAAAAGCAACAAGAAAAAGAGCACGAGTAAAGGAGGAGGTAAGGCAATCGATAGAGATGGGGTACTCGGATAATGTCCTACCTAGGATAATTGTTTCAAGTGCAAGAACCCTCTATTATGCTTCCTAATCAATGTAATGGTGAGTCTTGGAAATCCTTAATTACATAGTCCCAAATCTAAGGTCAACTGTGGCTCACTCTATACATGTCCCGGAGGAGAGATTAGATAACCTCTCAACCTTGCACTCGCATAGAGTTGCAATGAGCTCTAGGGATTCCAAGTGATAAATCTCTTCCTAATTATAGACCTAACCCTTTGGTCCAGGTGGAAGATCCCTATCCACGATTAAGCCCTAGATACTAAGATCACCTCAACACTTCACTCCGTTGCACGTGCAACTAAGCCCCAGCGGAAGTTCATCCCTTAGACCATTCACTCTATTATGCCCGCAAAGAACTTGAGGAATGGAGGTAGAATCTATCACGTCGGAAGGGAAAGGGGACGCTCCTGTACATCTCGACTCACCCTCTCAACCCTCTCCAACCTAGCTTTGTCTAACGCTCGTGGTGTGTCACTCACTCACAAGGTTATCAACAAAAACTCTCAACCCTAGTGTCACTCTAGGGGAAATGTTCCTACAATCAAGCATTCAAGGTTGGAACTCACAATAAACATCAATTAATTGAAAGCATAATAAAGAGATTCAATGAAACAAATACATCCTAGGGTTCACAAATACCTAAGTACCCACTAGGGGTTTAGCTCTCCATGGAGCTAAGTACAATCATAGAAATAGTATGTAAAAACAATGAATCCATAGAAAACCCCCTCGATGGTCGTGTTGATGGTCTTGTGGAGAGTCCTCTACTCGTCACAAGGGATCCTTTGTCCGGCCTAGGATACACCTCGCCGGATCGGTGCCGACGAAAGCTCTCCCAATAACCTTCTTCCAAATGACACGCAATGTTGGAGCCGTAGAACCTCTCCGAAACCCTAGCCAGTACCCCTCTGACACGTCCGAATATGCGTGTATGTACCGCAAGTGCACGGGTGTCGAAGTAATAATTACCCCGGTGAGTGGGTAGTCGAATCCACAGGGAACAGGGCTACTAGTACTAACTTCTTCTCTGCTTTCTAACCTAATCATAAATGGAAAGGTGTGGTGATCTAATGTGCGAAGAAATGAATATCGGAGACAAATATGCAAGGGTAAAAATGGATGGAGATCTCAATCGAGTAAAAAGTGGGGTATTCGGGCAATGCTCCCCTAGGATTCGGTATTAGGTACCGAATATGCAAACTGTTTCTATGATGAGTAAGTTAAGTCATGGAAATCCAAATATAATCGGATCCGACCTCCCGATCACCGATACTAGTCCCCCTACGAGGTCCCGGTGGAGAAATCGCTCAATCTCAACACCTCACACCACATATGGACGCAAAAGCACTCTAGGGATTCCAAGAGTTGTATCTGATTCCTAAAGATTGATCCAACCCTAATTCCCGGTGAAGGATCCTAACCCCTTACAAGGTCCCGGCGGAGAAATCTCTCAATCTCACGCCTCACACCAAATATTGTTGCATAGAGCTTAAGGAACGGAGATAGAATACACTCAATCGGAAGGGAGAGGGGACACTCCACTATCTCATGACTCACCCTCTCAACCCTCTTTAACCTTGAAGTTCTAACTCTAATGGAGACCTCTCTCACATCAAAGTAACAAAACATGCAAATCCAATCAACCACAAGGATTAATTAAACAAGCAAGCAATGAGAATACAAGATTAAAACTTAATCAAACTCGGATTAAATAGAAACACTATGCAAATCCACAAAAGATGAGAATCCTAGGGTTCACAAGCCCAAATACCCTCTAGAGTTTTAGCTCTCCATGGAGCAACATACAAAACACACCATCAATGAATGAAAGTACATTAAAACCATAGAAATAAACCCCCTTATATATGAACTGATGGCCTTGATGGAGAGCTTCAACGTCTTAAAGGACCCACTTCGAAACTAGGTTCACCGGTGGCTTCCTTGATGCTATGACAGAGGAGGAATCGATCAAAGTTGGTGACGAAGCGCCTCCAAAGCCGCAAAGACCTCCTCTCCAAACCTTAGCCGTCTCACCCTCAAGAGCCGCACAAAAGATGAGAAAGAATAGTGCAATACGGCTATTTATAGGCCTTAGATCGCGTCTGTCACATGCCCTCACGCGCCCGTGTGGATTTTCCACGCGCCCGCGTGGGCTGCAAGAATTTCCACGCGGGCGCGCAGAATTTCCACGCGGCTGCATGAACAGTAATTTTGCTACTGTACTGCTACAATGAAATTGCTACAGTACTTTTCACAAAATGCGATCCGAACACTCTTCTCTTAAGACCACATGTCCGGGCACACGTCCATGTGGTAGGCTATAAAACTTTTCTTCATCGACGTATCTTTGAGAGGTCTTGCAATCTTCACAAAGAGAAGGAATATGAAGATGTGGCTGCCTTTGTGCCCTTCCAAATAGTGAATTGACTTGAATCTTCTTGGAAGTTGGCACACATCTCCACGTTTATGAACTGCTCTCGTGTCTTGGTCCTTGAATTGAACAAGAACTCCCAACATTGTGTCTTTATAGCTTATCTTTGCTTCCTTTTTACTCTTCAAGGCATTCACAACCTATATGCATAAAAGAACACCAAATACACAATATGAGACATAAACCACAGTAAAAATGATGCTCAATGCATGTAAAACATATATAAAAATATGTCTACTCAAGCACTTATCACCCTCAAAACCCTAGCCGAAGCCCTCTCTTAAGTTGGGGAAAAGATAGACAAAAGAATACTGAAATCGGGGCTGAATCGGCTTTAAATAGGGCTAGAATCGGGCGCCCACACGAGCCTGTGGATTTTACACACGCCCATGTGGATTTTACGCCCGTGTGCATTCTCTGAATTCATGTTTTCTCGGCCAGCTGTGAACAGTGCTACTACAGTGCTTTGCTACAGTACTCGCCTGAATAGCTTCCCGGATCCATACTTTCATCGGGGTAACACAAATGGGCACACGTTCACGTCGTGGATCACTTGCTTCTTCAATGATAGACAAGTTGGTGGAGCTTTTGTTCTATGTGCATACATCAGAATGCTCGAGTGTGACTGCCCTTGTGCCCCTCCAAATGGATATGCCAATTAGAATACAAGAAGGTTGGCACACACTCTAGCATCTCACACCCGACCTATGTCTTCGCGTTTGAACCTTAGAAAGATTTCTTCCAAAATCGGTGCATTGTGATCCACATTGGCTTCTTTCCTTCATAATCGGCCTCACAATCCTACCTGCACGAAAGTAACATAAAAACACACATATTAGTGTAAAACCCGAGAAAAGTAATGCTCAACATAAGGAATGAACGCTTCGCCTTCATATCGCACAAGCACTTATCAGGTATAAACCCTGGTACAATGCTTCACTTAAGGCTAAAGAGAACAATGAAGGAATCAAAAGCTCGTAAATGTATATTGAAGATAGAATTTAGCATTCTAATGCTGATATCATTGTGATGGGTTTGTTGGAGTGTATAAGGTGGAAGTAATTGTGAAAACGCATGAAGGTCCACTAGAAATAAAACATGACTTCATTCAAGCACAGAAAAAAAAATACAACACACATCAATCATTTTTCAAACTAGGAAGTTCTTAACAAAGAAATCATAGCTATCATAGGTAATTCAAGCATGCAAAAGATATTCCATCCCCACATCTAAAGTTGTACATTGTCCGTAATGTACATAAGTAAGCAGAACATGTGAAAGATATGCAATAAAAGTAAGGAAATGGAGTGAAGATACTTCCCCAATTCGTTAGTGAGAAATGTGATAGATAGGTATGGATATGAGGCAAGTTCCAAAATAAGGGCCATAGAGTGTGAAGCTCCATTGATGATAATCTTGAAAGTACAAAAAGCTTATCACAACTAAAGAAATAAAAATAATAAAGATGAGCATAAAAACAAGAACCAAAATAAACAAAGAAAGTTTAATAGGGACTGAACCATTACTAACTCAAAAGTACAAGCTACAACAAAACAATACAAAGTACGATGAAAGTACAAGAATAAGATAACACAAACAAAGAAGTGTTCAGGTATACTACGAGCCTAAGGGTCAGGTGGAAGCGATGATGCCAAGAAAGTAGTGGAGGCAAAAGTGGTGCCAACTGATGATAATGAACCGTGAATAAATTCCAAAATCTCAGCCATGTTGCTCTCAATATGCCATTGTGATGCAGCTAAGTCCCTCTGACCCTTCTCAAGAACCTATAGCTGCTGGTGGACCTCAGTATGAAATTCCTTAACCTCAAGTGATGGTTGTCTCTCCTTGGGCTCAGGCTCAAACTCTGACTCTGACTCTGACTCTGACTCTGACTCTGTCTTATGTAAGGGATCAGGATCTTGTGTACTCATCCCATGACACCATGCAAGGCAATAAGTGTTCCCCATCTCTCAACTATCCCAATGGAAGCAAGAGTCTGCATCCCAAGCATGGTCAATGGCAACCATCATGCGTTGGTTGCTCTAGGTAAAACCCATGCCTCTAATAATGTACATGCCTCTAATCATGTAATATATAGTCCGGCAAAAATAGCTCCATGGCAGACAAACTTTCCTTGATGTGAAAGGATCTTGGTGAAGAGATGTCCCATGTGGAGAGGGTAGCGCTAGAGAATACTATAAAGCATCAAAAGGTCAGTGAGCAAAACCACCTCTGTCGAGTCAAGTCGTCCCCTATACCTCTAGTCAATAAGGCATAGATGTAGCGATGAGTAGGGTTCAATATTTTGGAGGCCTTCCATGTCATTGAGCTACCTGAAATGGAGGACCAATACGAGTAGTTTGACATAGGATATGGGAAATCTTGAGGTAAAGCCTTCAACTAGGGCTTTTGTGTGAATGCTTCCATATATAGTCCCAAGAGAACACAAAATTGGTCTTGAGAAATTCAATGCTTCTTCCCAAATGCCGGAAAGGAGATGGAACTCTCTTGGTGGGTGAAAGGACATTGTCTAGCAACCTCGACCGTACTTAACACCTCCAAGGTGAGTTCATTATAGGTGGGTTCTTCAATAGAAAATATTGTATCCCATCCATCATAAGAAATGTGTTCCAAGATGACACCATCCAACCCCAAAGTTTGTAGCACATCCCAATCAATCTTTATGATGGTGCTAAACCCTTTTTGAGATAATAGAGTGAACCTCATCTTGTGGCCTTTATTTGTAAATTATGGCTCATCAACGGGAGGTGTACAATCCCTCCTTGCTTGTTTTGAGGTCACCTTCTTATTTGCATACCTATAAGACAAAGGGTGCATCGTCAAACTAAGATACAAGAAAGAAATGCTCAATGGAATGAAGAAATTGCGAAAATTGGCCAGTTCTACTGTAAAAACCAAAACACTTTTGCAAGAGTTTCCATTGTGAAAGTAGCCAAGAAAATTTACAAACTTCTAGAATCATTCCACCAATGCTTTAGCAAGCAAACAAATACAAAAACCCAAAGATTCCAACCCAAATAACCAAGAAAACCCAAGATAATAGAGTGAAAGAATACTAACCTTTGCCCTAGAGTTTATGGAGTGGAACAAGTGTGAAAACTGGCTAAAATAGAGTAGAACCTTGAAATTTCTTGACAAAATCAGTTGTTAGGAGAGTGATAGTGATTTAATGCAAGAAAAATGAGAAGATATGGTGGAGAAATGGAGTAAAAAAGAGAGGAAGAAGGTGGAATAGTGAGAGAGAAAAGGTGGTGGCTCCTTAAGAGCCAAAACCCATGCCTTGCGGGAAAGCTTACCAATGAGGCATCTCTGATTCACTTCTAGGTAAGCTTGTGCCTACAAGTGGTCTCTGGTTTGCTTGCAGGCAAGCTTGCGTCCTTAAGCTTGGCTGCAAAGACCCACTGAATTACATACCGGCTTCTTCAAGGCAAGAAATGGGTATTTTCCAGTTTTGTCAAAGTTTTACTCCTAACAACAACAAAAATAATCAAGACAAAGCCGATTTCATCACACAAACAATCAAGAATTCATCCTTAATGCACCTAGACAAAGAATAACTCCAAGGCCTCACAACATGCATGCAATAATACGAGTAAAAGAGTTAAGAAGAAAGATGGAAAATACAACAACAACACAATCATAACTAAAGAAAACTTACTATTAAACACACAAAGAATATGAAAACAAGAATGCAATGTGTTTAAAAGCTTGGACTACCTCCGAAGGAGCGCTTGTTTAATGTCATTAGCTCAATGTACCTTTTCTTACCTTCATGGTGGGATGCATGGTAGAGAGCTACCTCTGACTTGGGGGTGTTGCCACACCGGAAATAATGTTTCAATCGGTAACCATTGACATTGAATGTCCCCTTTTTTGGATGACTTATCTCGACAGCACCATGAGGAATCACTTGTGAGACTGTATATGGCTAGTGCTACCTTAACTTCAACATTCCTAGAAAGAGTTTAAGTCTAGAGTTAAAAAGCCGCACTTGATCCCCTTTTTGGAAGTGTTTAGCTTGTTTGATGTGTCGGTCATAGTACTCTTTCACTTTCTCCTTGTAGCGCACTGATTTTTCATATGCCATTGTCCGCTATTTGTCTATCTCATTTAATTGGAGCTTTCTTTTGTGGCTAATTAGATAGGGATCGAAATTTAACTACTTTATGGCCCAATAGGCTATATGCTCCAATTCAACGGGTAAGTGACATGCCTTCCCATAGATCAATCTGTAGGGTGTTGCTGTAATAGGTATGTTGTAAGCTTTTCTATAAGCCTAAAGTACACCATCAAGCTGATCTGTTCAATTTTTTCGGTGGGGACTTATTGTTTTTTTCTAAAATTCGCTTCAATTCCCATTCGATACTTCAACTTGACTGCTAGTTTGGAGTTTGATAAATGCTTGAGTAGACATATTTCTATATATGTTTTACATGCATTGAGCATCATTTTTACTATGGTTTATGTCTCATATTGTGTGTTTGGTGTTCTTTTGTGCAACTAGGTTGTGGATGCCTTGAAGAATGAAAAGGAAGCTAAGATAGGCTATAAAGATGCAAGGTTGGGAGTTTTTGTGCAATTCAATGATCAAGGCATGAGAGGAGTTCATGAACATGGAGACGTGTGCCAACTTCCAAGCAAATTCAAGTCAATTCACTAGTTGGAAGGGCACAAAGGCAGTCACGTCTTCATGTTCCTTCTCTTTGTGAAGATTGCAAGACCTTTCAAAGACGTGTCAATGAAGAAAAGTCTTATAGCCTACCACATAGATGTGTGCCCGACCATGTGGCCTCAAGAGAAGAATGATTTGACCGCATTTGGTGAAAAGCACTGTAGCAAACACTAGAGCGATTTTATTGCAGCGCTACTGTAGCAAAGTTAATGTTCACACCCGCGTGGAAATTCCAGCAGCCAACGCGGGCGCGTGAAAAATCCATATGGGCACGTGGAGGCACGTGACAGACGTGGTCTAAGGCCTATAAATATCCGTTTTGCCCTTTTCTTTCTCATCTAATGTGCGGCTCTTGAGGGGTGAGACGGCTAAGGTTTGGAGAGGAGGTCTTTGCCAATTTAGGGTGTTCTTCACCAACTTTGATAGTTTCCTTCACCATCATAGAACTTTGGAAGCCACCAGCGACCTAGCTTCAAAGAGGAATCCTTCAAGACGTTGAACTACCCATCAAGGCTAATCATCATGAATTCAAGGAGATTTTCTCTTTGGGTTTTGTTGGTTTTCATTGTATTAATCATTGTTTTGTAACTTTCCCCACGGAGGGCTAAACCCTTGTAGGTACTTGGGCATATGAACACTAAGATTTATTCTTTTGTAGTGATTTGCTTTATGTTTTTAGTTAATCCGAGTTGATTTGACTTTTAATCTTGATATTTCATTGCTTGCATGGGTTATTGATCTTTGTGATTGATCTACATTGCATGATTTATTACTTTGATGTGAGAGGTCTCCATTAGAGTTAGAACTTCAAGGTTAAAGAGGATTGAGAGGGTGAGTAATGAGATAGTGGAACATCCCCTTTCCCTTCCGATTGAGTGTTTCCTATCTCTGTATTCCTTAGACTCTATACAACCATATTTGGTATGAGGCATGAGATTTAGAGATTTCTGCACCGGGACCTTGTAGGGGGTTAGGGATCCTTCACTGGGAATTAGAGTTGGATCTATCTTTAGGAATCGGTTTCACTCTTAGGTATCCTAGAGCTTAGTGCGGTCATATTGGGTGTGAGGTATTGAGATTGGGTGATTTCTCTGGCGGGACCTTGTAGGGGACTAGTACCGGTTGCTTGGAGACAAGGAGCTATTGTTCTTGGATTATCATGACTCATTAGACTTGGTTTAGAAGCATTTAGCAAGTCTTGAACTTCATGTTAGATCCTAAGGGGAGCATTGCCCGGGTAACTCATCTTTATTGATTGAGATCTCCCTCCATTTTATCCTTGCATATTTGTCTCTGGTATTCATTTCTTCAGACATTAGATCACCACACCATTCCATTTATCACTAGGATAGAAAGTAGAGAAGAAGTTAGTACTAGTAGCCCTGTTCCCTATAGATTCAACTACCCGACTCACCAGGTATTTTATTAGTTCGACACCCGTGCACTTGTAGTACACACGAATATTTAGACGTGTCAAGGATGGTATGTAGTCAAAGTTCGATGAGGCACCCCGTACTATTTCAAGACCTTTTTTAACTGAGAGTTACAGAATTGAGTACCTTGGTCACTTATGATCACCCTTGGTGTGTCAAACCAGGAGAACATTTTTTTTTTAGAAATTTGACTACCACCCTTGCATCACAAGATGGAAATGCTTGTGCTTCCAACCATTTGGGAACATAATAAACTACCACCAAAATGAATTTATTACCCTAGGAGCTAGGGAATAGGCCCATGATGTCGATCCCTCACACATCAAACACTTTGCAAGCTTGGTTCCAATTTCACGGCATCTCTTCCCTTTTCAAAATATTACCAGTTCTCTGGCACCTATCATAGTGTTACTCAAATGTCTATAAATATCTGCCTGTCTTGGAATATAGTAGGCCAGTGAAACCCGGCATCCAAAATCTTCTTCGCCATCCTGTTTGCAATATAATGACCCCCGGTTGGGCCTAAATGATTGTGTCTCATAATGTCGTGCCCCTCCTCTCGAGAAACACATCTTCTAACAACTTGGTCAGAATAGATTTTAAAAAGATAGGGGTTTTTCCAAATGTAATACTTTAGTTCGGTGAAGAATCTTTTTCTTTGTTAACACATGAGCCATCTTGGGAAAGATTTTGTTGCCAGATAATTTGCAATGTCAGTGAACCATGGAGTTTCTTCTTCCTTCACTACCTGAATACTACACCACTGCTCCTCTGGGAATGTGTCATTGATCTCTCTTCTCTGCAAAAAAATTTTAGGAGGCACCTCAAGGTGCGATAGGTGGTCTGCAACAAAATTTTCTACCCCTTTTTTATCTTTTATTTCCAGATCAAATTCTTGGAGCAACAGGATCTAATGGATCAATAGAGGCTTAGCATCTGGTTTATATAACAAGTATTTTAGTGCAGAATGATCCGTATAGACAATCACTTTGGAAAGCACCAAGTAGGATTGAAATTAATCATACGAAAAGACCACTGCAAGTCATTCTTTCTCGGTGGTTGTGTAATTTTTCTAGGTATCGGTAAAAGTCTTGCTTGCATAGTAAATACGATGGAAATGATTTTTCGGCCATTACCCCAATACCTCCCCAATTGCATAATCACTTGCATCATACATCACTTCAAATGGCAAGCTCTAATCTGGAGAAACTATTATTGGCGCCTCAACAAGTTTTTTCTTTAGGCTAAGAAAAGCGTTCATGCAATCATCATTGAACTCAAAAGGAGTATCCTTCTTTAGAAGTTTTGTTTGTGGTCTGGCAATTAAAGAAAAGTTCTTAACGAACTTGCTATAGAACCCAACGTGTCCCAAAAAGCTTCTGATAGCTTTACTGAGGTCAAGGGAGGTAATTTCTCAATGGTAAAGACCTTTCCCTTGTCTATCTCAATCCTTGATAAGTGCTTTATGTATTAGTAATACGAAGTAATTTTTTCTTACGATGAGCATTACTTTTTTTAGATTTTATCGCTAATACATGTGTATTTGTGTTCTTTTGTGCATGAAGGGTTGTGGAGACAAATAGAAGAAAAAAGCCAAAGTAAATTGCGAGTACATTTGGTTGATGAAATCTTGGAGTGAACAAATGTGAAGATACAAGTTGTGCTCAAAGACATGTGAGTGTGTTCCAACCTCCGTTATGTTCAAGAAAATATGCAAATTGGAGTGGCACAAAGGCAGTCACGCTCATGTGTTCCGACTTGTGCAAAGCTAACAAGATTATCGTCAAATGTGCTTTTAGCCGAAGATGCAACATAATCTACAACATAGATGTGTTCCCGTTTATGTTGCCTCAATGAAGAGTGTAGATTCGGGAGTATTTTGGTGGAGTATTGTAGCAATTACTGTAGTAATTTACTATAGTAGTTACTGTTTACAGGCTGCAGAAAATCGATTTCCTTGAGATTCACATGGGCATGTGGAAATTCCACACACCCCGTGTGGATGTCCGATTCTAGCCCTATTTATGTCATGATTTCAGCTCGATTTTAGAATCATTTTTTCCATCCTTTGCCTATCTTTTCTCCACCTTTGGAGGTGCCCGTGGCTAGTGTTTGGAGATGCTTTGGCTAGGTTTTTGGGGTGGTTTACGGCCTTCGACATCGTATTTTATTGGGGGAGCTTTTGTCAGCACTGATCAGGCATGTTGTGCCCTAGACTTGATGAGGAGACCTTTGGAGAAGACGTGGCCACTCCACAAGACCATCGATATGAACACAAAAGGGGTTTTATTTATTGATTGCATTTTTTTTTACTTTTGATTTTATTATGGATTGTATTGTGCTCCATGGAGAACTAAATCCTTAGTGGGTGCTTGGCCTTGTAAACCCTAGTATGATGTTGTTTCTTTGACCTTTTATTATGCTTTCTTTAATTGATGTTTTAATTGAGTTTCAATCTTGAATGATTATTGAGTTGATTTTCCCTTAGAGTGACACTAGGATTAAGAATCCATGTTGGTAATCCTTGTGGATGAGTGACACACCATGAATGTTAGACAATGCCAGATTGGAGAGGGTTGAGAGGGTGAGTCGAGAAGTAGAGGAGCGTTCCCTTTCCCCTCCAGCGTAATTTATCCTACCTCCATGTTCCAAAAGTTTTTGCTGTTACAATAGAGTGAACTGCTAGGAGATAGAGTGAAGCGTTGAAGTAATCCTTAGTATCTGGGGCTTAATTGTGACTAGTTGTCTTTCACCAAGACCAAAAGGTTAGATTTATTTTAGGGAATAGGATTTATCACTTGGAATCCCTAGAGCCTATAGCAACCTAACACAGTGTGAGGTGTCGAGATTGAGACATTTCTAGACCGGGGCATAGTGTAGGGTTAGTCACGGTTGACCTTATGTTTTAGGACAATTTTTTTAAGGAACTCCATGACTCATTATACATTAGTTAAGAAGCATAATGATTGGTCTTGCACTTCAAACAATAGTCCTAGGGTGAGCAATGCCCGAGTGTCCCATTTATCGGCGATTGCGGCTCCTATCTTTTATTTGCGTCTCCTTCTTTTCTTATTTCTATTTGTATTAATTCTTATTTACATCACTATTAATTCATCCTCGTTCTAGTTAAAAAGCAATCTTTGTGTTTCTGATCACTATTCCCTATGGATTTGACTACCCACTCACTGGGCATTATTAATTCGACAAACCCATGCACTTGCGATACACCCAAAAGGGCATTGTCAATCCCTTTTTGTGAAATCTTGTGTTTGAGAACTATGTCTTCTCTGACCATGAAGTGATATTTTTCCCAACTAAGAACAAGATTGGTTTTCTTACACCGGGCCAAGATCGTTCAAAATTTTTGAGGTACAAGCTGAAGGAGTCACTAAAGATTGAGAAGTCATCCATAAACACCTCGATAATGTTTTCCACCATATCTCTTAAGATGGCTATCATACATCTTTGAAAAGTTATCGACCATAAGGACAAAGGCTAAAAGGCATATGACGATAAGCAAATGTGACATAAGGACAAGTGAAGGTGGTCTTTTCTTGATCTTCCTGAGCAATGGAAATATGAAAGTACCAAGAAAGACCATCCAAGAAATAGTAATAAGAGTGTCCTGTGAGTCGTTCAAGCATCTGATCAATTAAAGGCAAAGAAAAATGATCCTTCCTTGTGGCATCATTGAGTTTCTTGTAGTCGATGCAAACCCTCCAACCTATGATAGTTCTTGTAGGAACAAGTTCATTTTTCTCATTGGTGATAACGGTCATCCCCCTTTTTCTCAGCACCACTTGCACTAGACTTACCCATTCACTGTTGGAAATAGGGTAGGTTATGCCTGCATCAAGTAGCTTGAAAACCTTATTCTTCACTACCTCCTTCATGTTGGGATCAAGCCTTCATTGGGGTATCACCGTGGGTTTATGATTGTCTTCCATGAAAATCTTGTTTGTATAGAAAGATGAGTTGATCCCCATAATGTCTGAGATTTTCCAAGCAATTGCCTTTTTATATTTCTTTAGTACACTTAGAAGTTTGTCCCTCTACTCAGTTGTCAAGTCCGATGCAATAATAACTGGGATCTTGGAGCCTTCTTCCAGAAAGATATAATCTAAATGTCCAGGAAGTGGTTTCAACTCTAGTTAATGGGGTTCTTCAATTAATGATTTCATTCACCCATAATTCCTAAGATCACATTTTTCAACTCCTCCATCTTCCCCCTCTGATGAGCTACAACCATTCGAACTATCTTCTGCTACCTGAACCTTGGTCTCAGTTAAATCTAAGTCACTCCCTTGCATATAGTCCATCTCTTCTGAACCACTGGGACCATGTTAATTTATCTCCTTTCAACTAGTTTCATTAACTCTGAGGATTTATCTGAATTACTTCTTGGTTATTCACTGACGGGATCAAGTTGGTTGATAAGTGCTTGTGTACTAGTAATATGAAGTATTATTTTCTTACATTGATCATTACTTTTCTCAGATTTTATCGCTCATATATGTGTATTTGTGTTCTTTTGTGCATATAGGGTTGCGGAGACAATAGTGGAAGAATGGAGCCAAAAGTGATCATGAATGAACAATTTTGATGAAATCTTGGAGTGAACAAACACAAAGACACAAGTTTTGCTCAAAGACACGTGAATGTGTGCCAACCTCCATTTTGCTCAAGCAAATACATGGTTTGGAGGGGCGCAAAGGCAGTCATATACGCGTGTTCCGACTTGTGCAAGGCTAACAAGATGTTTGTCAATGTGATCGTTATTGAAGACACAACGCGATCTACCGCATGCATGTGTGCTGATTCATGTGGCCTCGATGAAAAGTGTGGATTCGGGAGTATTTTGGCGAAGTAATGCAGTAAATAACTATAGTAGTTACTGTTCACAGATCGCAAAAAACGCATTTCCTGGAGATTTACATGGGTGTGTGGAAATTGCACAAGCCCGTGTGGATGCCTGATTCGAGCCCTATTTAAGTCGCAATTTCAGCCGTTTTAAAGGATCTTTTCCATCTTTTCCCCAACTTGGGAGGCGCTCGTGGCTAGGGTTTGGAGAGTCTTTGGCAAGGTTTTTGGACTGGTTCTACAACCTTCAATACCACGTTTGGAAGATAGTTATTGGGAGAGCTTTTGTCAGCATCAATTCGACGAGATGTGCCGTAGGATTAACGAGGGCACCTTTAGAGAAGATGAGTCTACTCCACACGACCATTGATATGGATTACAAAGGGGTTTTACTTATGGATAGCATGTTTTTACTTTCGATTTCAGTATTGATTGTATCTTTCTCCATGGAGAGCTAAACCCCTAGTGGGTGCTTGGACTTGTAAACAATAGGACGATTTTGTTTCATTGACATTTTATTATGTTTCTTTAATTGATGTTTTTAATTGAGTTCCAATCTTGAATGTCCTCTTGCGTGTGTATTGCAAGTGCATGGGTTCTATAGGGAATAGTTATTAGAAACACAAATGTTGAAGTAATAATACCCCGGTGAGTGGGTAGTCGAATCCATAGGGAATAGTTATTAGAAACACAAAGATTGCTATTTAACTAGAATGAAGATGAATCAATAATGATGTAAATAAGAATCAATACAAATAGAAATAAGAAAAGAAGAAGAGTGCACAAATAAAAGATAAGAAAGGCAATCGACAATAAATGGGGCACCTGGACATTGCTCACCCTAGGACTATTGTTTCAAGTGCTTAATGAGTTATGGAGATCCTTAAACACTCGTTTCCAAAACTTAAGGTCTACCATGACTAACCCTACACTATGCCCTAGTGGATAAATCTCTCAGTATCGAAACTTCACACTGTGCTAGGTTGCTTTAGGCTCTAGGGATTCCAAGTAATAAACCCTATTCCCTAAAATAGATCTAACCCTTTGGTTAAGGCAAAAGACCCCTAGTCACAATTAAGCTCCAGATACTAAGGATTACTTCAACGCTTCCCTCTGTTGCTTATGTAACTAAGCCCTAGCGGAGTTCATCTCTTAGTACTTTATTCTATTGTGACCACAAAAAACTCTTGGAACGTGGAGGTAGGATAAATCATGCCGGAAGAGAAAGGGGTCGCTCCGCTACCTCTCGAGTCACACTCTCAACCCACTCCAATCTAGTATTGTCTAACCCTCATAGTGTATCACTCATCAACAAGGATTACCTAAGTGGATTCCCAACCCTAGTGTCACTTTAAGGTAAAATCAACTCAACAAGCATTCAAGATTGGAACTCAATTAAAACATCAATTAAAGAAAGTATAATAAAAGGTCAAAGCACAAAATCATCATAGGGTTTACAAGTCCAAGTACCCAATAGGGGTTTAGCTCTCCATGGAGAAAAATACAATCAATAATGAAATCAAAAGTAAAAATATACAATCCATAAATAAAATCCCCTTGGTGTTCGCGTCTTCTCCAAAGGTCTCCTCGTCAAGCCTAGGGCACACCTCGCTGAATCGGTGCCAACAAAAGCTCCCCTAATAACTCACTTCCGAAGGAACCGCGATGTCAAAGGCCATAAACCCCTCCAAAACCTAGCTAAAGCCTCTCCAAACCCCAGCCGCGGGTACCTCCAAAGATGGAGAAAAGATAGCCAAAAGATGGAAAAGAGAGTCGCCAAATCGGGCTGAAATCACGACTTAAATAGGGCTGGAATCGGGCATCCACACGGGCGTGTGGAATTTCCACACGCCCGTGTGAATCTCCAGGAAATCAATTCCCTGCGGCCTATGAACAGTAATATCTACAGTAATTGCTGCAGTACTTACTGCAGTACTCTGCCAAAAAAATACTCCCAAATCCACACTTTTCATCGAGGCAACATAAACGGGCACACGTCTATACTGTAGATTGCATTGCATCTTCAAATAAAAGCACATTTGATGATAATCTTGCTAGCTTTGCATAAGTCTAAACACGTGAGTGTGACTGCCTTTGTGCCCCACCAATTTGCATATTTTGTTGAACACCACGGAGGTTGGCACACACTCACATGTCTTTGAGCACAACTTATGTCTTCTCATTTTTTCACTCCAAGATTTCATCAACTAAGTGCACTTGCAATCTTCTTTGGCTTCTTTCTTCTTTATTTGTCTCCATAACCCTACATGTACAAAAGAACACAAATACACATGTATTAGCGATAGAATCTGAGAAAAGTAATGCTCATCGTAAGAAAAGAATACTTCGTATTACTAATACATAAGCATTTATCAAGAATCCATCTTGGTAATCTTTGTGGATGAGTGATACACCATGAGGGTTAGACAAAGCAAGATTGGAAAGGGTCGAGAGTTAGCGGAATGTCCCATTTCCCTTCCGTTATGATTTATCCTACCTCCGCATTCCCAGAGTTCTTTGTGGTAGCAATAGAGTGAAGTGCTAAGAGAGGAACTCTGCTGGGGCTTAGTTGCGCAAGCAATAGAGTGAAGCGTTGAAGTAATCCTTAGTGCTGGAGCTTAATTATAACTAGGGGTCTTTCGCCTTAACCAAAGAGTTAGATCTATATTAGGGAATAGGGTTTATCACTTGGAGTCCCCAGAGCTTCTTGCAATGCCAAACAGTGTGAGGCGTTGAGAGTACTCCTTTCCACCGGGGTATAATGTAGGGTTAGTCACAGTTGAATTTGATTTGGGACCTTGTGTTATAGGATTTCTGTGACTCCTTAAACATCAGTTAAGAGACATAATGATTGGTCTTACACTTGAACCAATAGTCCTAGGGAGAGCAATGTCCGGGTGCCCCATTTTCTATCAATTGCCTCTCCTATTATTCTCTTACGTCTCTTTCTAATTTTCTTTATTTTTATTTGCATCGATATTATTTACACCACTTTGACTTATCTTTATCATAGTTAAATAGCAATTCTTGTGTTTTCAATCACTATTCCCTATGGTTACGACTACCCACTCACCAGGGTAATTATTACTTTGACAAGCCGTGCACTTGCGGTACACACGCAAAGGGTGTGTCATTAGCAATTAGGCAGGTAGGATTCCACTACGAGGTTCATCCCTTCTGATTCCATGTACTGCTCAAAAAAAAATTGAACCTTTTGACTTTCCAGAGTTGGATTGGTTGAGTCCTCACAATATTGTTTCTTCCACTAGTTATTATCGAAATATAAACTACCCAATCCTGACGTTTTCATGTGTGATGAGGATATGAATCCTGTGAATAGCAGTAGTTAGCCCAATCGTTAGTCGAAGCCATGATTAAAGAAGTTAAAAGATATATTTATAAAAATAAGAGTCAGCACACAAAAATTGACAAAAGAGTAAGAGAAGAAAATAGTAGTAGTAGTGCCCGGCAAGCCTCTCAAGCATCTGATCAATAAAAGGTAGCGGGAATTGATCCTTATAAGTAGCATCATTCAATTTCCTGTAATCAATGCAGACATGCTATCCAGTATTTATTCAAATCGGAATTAACTCGTTCTTCTCGTTAGTGATCACAGTCATTACCCCCTTTTTAGGTAACACTTATACTGGGTTTACCCATTCACTATCAGATATTGGATAGATAATGCCTGTATCGAGAAGCTCGATGACTTCAGCTTTTACCACTTCCTTCATATTTGAATTCAGTCTTTGACGAGGCAAGGCTAAGGGTCTATGATCATCCTCTATCAAAATTTTGTGAGTGCAGAATGACGGATTTATCCCTTTAATGTCAGCTATCTTCCAAGCAATTACTTTATTGTGCTTTTTTAAGACATTCACCAAGTCTTTCTTTTGCTCAAGTGTAAGATTCGAAGCAATGATAACTGGAAGTTGTGTCCCTTCCCCAAGAAAGTCATATTTAAGGTGATCATGCAACTTTTTCAACTCTAATCCAAGTGCTTCTTCTATTGAGGGTCTCAAACTCTTATTCATCAGCTTATCACACTGTTCTGGTTCTTCCTTTCTCTGGTCATTAAGTTCTCATCTGAACTATTATTTATGCTATATACATGCTGCACAGTACACTTGGTCTTTCTTCCTTGATTTTTGATTATTTCAACCGTCGGCTTTGAATGGGGTTCCTGTAGTTTCTCTATACCCAGCACGGTTAAGTCAGTTGGGATGCCAACCTCTTCTTTCAGTGGAACTCTTCCATAATTCATGAGGTTTGTGAGCATTGCCTTCCTAATATTATTTCATCTACTGTAATCGAGCCTTCCCATGGTTTAAATATACAAAACGAATTGTCCTGAATGTATGACAAGTGCTGTTTAGGTGGTATCCATTCATGCTAGATATCAACCATAATTTTCTCACTTCCTGGTGTAGAATCCAAATTTTCCATGATGAATGTCCTCCAACTTCCCTTAGTCTTCGACGCAAAGTCATTTCGATTTCACTATCCAACACAACTAAGTTTGATGGATTTGCTCGTGTCATGCACAATACCTTGCAAAATCAAGAAAGACAAAGAGTTAAGATCAAAAAGGAAAAAAGAAATAAAAGAAAAGAAAATGGTTAAAACAATAAGCAAGAAGTTACCTAGAATTCCTTAAGTTCCCCGCAATGGCACCAAAAACTTGATTGCTTCGCCGCGAGTGTACAGGATTGCCAAGTAATACTTTGTGCAAGAACACAAGGATTGTATTCTATGAGGCTAAGGAGCTCCCATTACTCCTTCATCACCTATTATCTAACCTCACAATCTAAGCATGGTGAATTACTCCAATTGATACAAGAAAGTAAACCAAATACAAGCATAAGAATTATAGAATATGATAAGTGATTTCAAGAGCAACAATGATATGCAAAGGCCTATGGATGTAAATCCCCTTAAGGGGTGATCGTGATGTATGGATGCACAATAAAGCATAGCAAGGGTGATTCAGACAGAAGGATCTCAAAGTTAGACGAATTCCAATTTCTCGGTGATTTAGCCCTAATCATATATGAATGTTAATAGGAATCTCTCTCTAACCAGCATCCTTACGATCGCAATAAGAACAAGGAGATCCCGGAATAAGGACAAACTTACCCTAAGTCTATCCTTATGGTTTGGAGGGCTACCGACATCTAATTTCTCGGTATGTTAGTATAAGCAAACCCCTTTTAGCTCATTAATGATCTAATACATGCGAGTAGGTCACATCTACGTGTATAACTCAATAAAGAACTACGGATCTCTCCATTTAATAGTTCTAGGCATGAAGAACAATGAGCTAAGCCATAAATCATCCCAAGCATATTAATTAAATAAAAAGCATCCAAAATACATGATGAACCCCCAAGGTTCACCTACATCAGGTGGCCTTTGGAATCTAGTGTGCCATCATACAAACAAGAACAACAAAGTCTATAAAAGCAAAGAATAAGTTCATAAGTGACACGCCCTAGTTACAATGATGAAGAAGAAGAAGGAGGTTGGCCGAATGATGCTTCCTCTAGCCAAATGAATGCCGAATGCCCCTTGATCCTTCCTCCCTTGGTGGTGAATCTCTCCCCTTGATGGTCAAGCTCTTGATCTCTTGTCTAGGCTCAAGAATATCTTCCTCAAAGATGTCTTCATTCTCCTCTATCTTCTCCCAAGTGATGGCTGCCAAGAAGTCCCCTTTGATGCCCTAAGAATGTGCCTTTATACCTTCCTTGTATATGGGCCATATGAGGGTCATATAGACGTCAAAAGGAGCACAAAATTCTCCAAGTTTGAGCCATCTCAGGGTCTATCCTGGGATCAATGAGGGGGTCATTGATAAGTGTCTAAATGTAGGTATTTTCTTATATGTATTTTATACACTTTGCATGTATTTTATTGAGGATTGATGCTCATTTTGTGCTTAATCATGTACTATTTACTTTGTAGGGTACAAGAAAGCCATGGATAACATGAGGACATCATTTGGCAAAAACAAGAAGAAAACAGTCCCAAAAGTACTATAGCGAAGTTACTGTAACGAAGTTACTGTAGTACCGACTGTAGCACGAGATTGTTTGAAGCTGCCTGTCCAGAACTTGCAGTCCCCATACAGCCCATATGGAGGCCATATGCACCCCGTATGCACCCCCGTACGAATCGGAAAATGAAGTTTTAAGTGCTATACGGCCCTCATATGGCCCCATACGGCCTGCATGCTTCAGTGGTTATAAATATAAATTTCTAGGGCAGAAGTGGTAGACTTTTCCTTGGCCATTTGGGCTGCCACCACCACACTTCCTTGAGGCCTTCCGACCATCTTCAGGTGACAATCCTTATGGGAAACGAGCACACATCATCACCAAGAGGAAGAGGAGCAAAGGAGAAGGAGTTGGAGTGAAGATCTAAGCCACCATTGCATCACCATTCGAAGCTTCATCCATTCAAGGAGATCATGACTCAGAGGGGGTTTTCATTACTTCTTTTATATTTTTGTCTTCCTTATATGTTATATAATTGTCCCTTATCATGAGGAATTAACTTATTGTTGTGTTTGGATTTGGATAAATCCTAGTATTCATCTTGTGTAAGAATTTGGGATGTTATTCTTCATTTAATTTGATGGTTGTTTGAGATTCAATCTTTCGTGCCTTGATGCTTAGAATTATATGAATGGAGAAATCTGTGATTCTATTATGAGTTGTATGCGTAGATGTGACCTACTCACGCGTACTAGATCTAGGAAAGATTGAAAGGGGATACTTCTGCTTACACGACGAGAGATCGGGTGTTGGTAGCCCTCCATTGCTAGGTTTAAGCCGAAGAAGAGTAGGTTCACTCCTATTAGAGAACTTCTGGAACTTAATGCGATCATAGGTGTGTTGGTTCGGAAGAGATTCTGATTGATATTTGTATGGGATTAGGGGTTAATCATTGAGAGATTTGGGCTAATCTACTCTCGAGGTCTCTCGGTGTCAACTATCATCAATGCATCTATAAACCATCCTACTTTGGGGCCTTAACAACAACCCTTGGTGGATTCCTTGTCCAAATACTCTCTCCTCATGCTTGATACTCCCTTGTTTGTTTACATCCGTGTGCTAGTTACCTGCCCATAGAATTTGCTTAGCTTAGTTTATTTTATTTCATTTGTTCTTCTTACTAAGAATTGTAGGCTAGATAATAGATGAGGGGTGAGTAATAATACTTCCTTGGCCCCGTGGAATATGTCCCCTGCTCATAGGATATTACTTGGTGATCCCGTACACTTACGGGGAAGCAATCAAGTTTTTGGTGCCGTTGCCACGGAACATTCAAGGAATATTAGGAAAGCTTGTAGTTTATTGCTATAGCCATTTATCTTTAGTTTTGTTAATATTTGTCTTTCTATATTTCTTTTAAGCCTTTTATGCATATTCATTTATTTTCCTTCTTTATTGTTTTCTTTGTTAGCTTATTGATTTTAGTTTTGTTTGTAGACACAGGGCCATAGATTTTCAAGAAAAATTGTTGGCCGCAAAAATGTTTGCACTTGAGAAAATGTTGGAAGAATTTCTTGCCATGATAGAAAGCCAAAGCAATCCACACCATAATGCTTACAATCCACCTTAGAGAGGGCACCAAAGTTCTTCAGTACATCATCATACTCAACAATGGGAATACCCTCACCAAGGATTGCTACAAGAATCCTTCCTTTCAACAACCGGGGCATTATCATCCTCCAGTCATTAATAAACGGGGATTCAATACATAGGAGTTGTTTTCAAGATTCATGATGAATGCGGACAATGAACTTGAAGACATGAATACCACAATTTTTAATGCCCAACCTATCGAAGACCTATCTAAGAATGACATTAGAAAGGAAGAGAACAACGGTGAAATTTAGGTAGAAGTTGATATTTAGGAGTTGGAGGTTGAAGAAGCAATTGATGTAGCATCAATACCTTTTGAGCAAATAGTGGATGTTCCACCTCAAGATGAAATTGAAGAAGATAAGGGCGGGGATGAGATCATGGCCATGGAAAAATTTGAGGAAGTTGAAGAAACTTCATCGATCACATATGAAGATACTACTTGCCTCAATATCGACCATTCCATCAAGCAATCAATAACAAGTGCATAGACAAATCTCCGGGAATTGTATTTAAAGATTTAGAGAGGAAACCAAAGTCATCCTTGAAACCACCGATGCCAGGCTTGGACAATTCCCAACCAAAAATTTTTCCTTGGCGGCCCAAGCAAATGTTATGGGCACTTGAAGTTCAACACACCATGGTTGAGAAAAAAAATGTGGATAGGATGTTAAAGCCACCAATTGATCCACCTATACAAAGCTTGACAAGTTCTCAACCAAACTTGTTCCCTTGGAAGCCCAAACAACTCTTTTGGATAATTCAAGGAAACTTTCAAAGAGTCGAGGAAGAAAATGTGGGTAGGAGGTTAAGGCCGTCCAATGACCCACCCATGCCCAGCTTAAATAACTCTCGACCAAAGCTTTTTCCTTGGAGGCCCAAGCAACTTTGTGGTAGGGTACTCAAAGGAATTCTTGTCGGGACCAAAGAAGAAGCGGAGAGGAGGTTCAAACCATCTAAGGATCCGCCCAAGTTTAAATTGCACAATTCCCGACCCAAGCTCTTTCCATGGAGGCCAAAATGTAACTCATGCTTGGCCTTTAATTTGACACCATCCCGGAAGGTATGTTTCGTATTTCTTGGTAGTTCTTATGCAAATTCTATCCAGGATGAACACACCATTTTCAAGCCTCCTTAGGTATGAAAGAGGTACGTCAAGCTAATGACGTTAAACAAGCGCTTCTTGGGAGGCAACCCAAACTTCAATTTCTTCAATTAATTCTTTTTGTATTTTTATTTAAGTGTAGATTGTGGTCTTGTTTAGTGTATTTGTGTTTCCTTTATGTTCTTGTTGTGTGAATAAGTTCATGCTCACACATTTTGCAAATTGTTCTCATTGATTTTATTGTGGTTTAATCGTACAACTTCTTGAGAAACTCATGTTTTATTGTCATTTCATGCGCTAGATGGTAGTTTTATTCAATTCATTCATTTTTGGAGAAGTTTTGAAGGTTTCCATATCATTATTTCATCATTTGGAGTAGGATTTTGGGGTTTAGAGAGCATATTTTAGTCATACAGCCATCCAATGCCCGCATGGAGGCCATCTGTGGCACTTGAGACACAAAAACAGAGCCTCAATTCTACCCCATGAGGCCCCCATATGGGCCGCATGGGGGCCATCTGCCCCCGAGCCCAAAAAATCAGAGAGAACCTCTCGGGCCATGCATGCACCATATGGCCCGCATGGGGGCTGCATGGCCCGGTTTTGGCCTATATCCCTATCTCTCTCATCTCTCTTTCTTTCATTCTTTTACTTTTATTTTTTTCCACCAGTTTTTTCTCTTCTTTCTCACCCATTTCTTGGCCAAATCCTCTCATTTTTTCTCCTAAATCTTCTCCTTATCCATTGGAAACTTTGATCTAGTGGTTTTCCTTAGGTTTAACTCGAGTTTTCTGAAGGTTTCATTGGTAAGCTCTTTGATGACCTAGTTTTATCTTCTTTATTTTCCTTGCATCCTTGGAGTTTATTTGTGGATTTTATCAAGTATTTGGCTTGGTTTTTGTGGTGTGATTGTTGTGGATGAAATCTCCCTTGAATTTATGTAAACATTTTTCAATTTTCATGCTTTTGGGGAGGTTCTTTCGGAGTGAACAGTACCCATACGACCCCCGTACGGCCGTATGGACACTATATATCATATTTTTCATTGTTTCTTCATCTCTTACACTACATTTTGAATTATCTTGGATTCCTTTATGCTTGATTGGGGTTTTCATTGTTTGTAGGAATGTTGTGGATGAAGAAATTGGCAAGCAACCATGGAGTTATGTTTACACCACACATGTGACCACATTTTTTGGACTAGAATACCATAGAGCAAGATGTCATTTTGTGATGAGAAACCTGATTCTAAGGACAAGGATGAGCATGGACACTTTATTTTATTGTTTAGACTTTATTTTCTAGTTTTTGTGTTCTCTTTGTGTTTTGTTCTAGTTTTTGCATGATTAATCCCCATCTCTCCTTTGTAAATTTTTTTGGAATGATGATGTGCCCTTTCTGCCTCGCAGGGCATTAAAGGAATTTGGTGAGCTTTCCTAGTTTGGAATGGAAGTCAGACCTGACATGTATTGCTCACCACACAAAAGGGTTAAAAGAAACATAGAAATACAAATATTAACAAAACTAAAGATAAATGGCTAAAGCAATAAAGTACAAGCTTTCCTAATATTCCTTGAATGTTTTGCAGCAACGGCGCCAAAAACTTGATTGCTTCCCCGCAAGTGTACGGGATCGCCAAGTAATACCCTGTGAATGACGTAGGGGTCTTATTACATGAGGCCAAGGAAGTATTATTACTCACTCCTCATCTATTATCTAGCCTACAATTCTTAGTAAGAAGAACATATGAAATAAAATAAACTAAGCTAAGAAAATTCTATGGCAGGGTAACTAGCACACGGATGTAAACAAACAAGGGAGTATCAAGCATGAGAAGGGAGTGTTTGGATAAGGAATCCACCTAGGGTTGTTTTTAAGGCCCCAAACTAGGATGGTTTATAGATGCATTGATGATATTTGAGACCTAGAGACCTCAAGAGTAGATTAGCCCCAATCTCTCATTGACTAACCTTTGATTCCATACGAATGTCAATCAGAATCTCTTCCAGATCAACACACCTATGACACATTAAGTTCTAGGAGTTATCTAATAAGCGTGAACCTACTCTTCTACGGCTTAAACCTAGCAATGGAGGGCTACCATCACCCGATCTCTAAGCGTGTCGGCACAAGTATCCCCTTTCAATCTTTCCTAGATCTAGTACACGTGAGTAGGTAAGATCTACGCATACAACTCATAATAGAATCACGGATTTCTCCATACATGTAATTCTAAGCATGAAGGCATGAAAGATTGAATCTAAAACAACCATCAAAATTAAATGAAGAATGACATCCCAAGTTCTTACACAAGATGAACCCTAGGATTCATCCAAATCCAAACATAATAATAAGCTAATCCCTCATGATAAGGGACACTTATACAACATATAAGGAAGACAAAAACATAAAAGAAGTAATGAAAACTCCCTCTAAGTCGTGATCCCTGTGAATGGATGAAGCTTCGAATGGTGATGCACTGGTAACTTAGATCTTCACTCCAACTCCTTCTCCTTTGCTCCTCTCCCTCTAGGTGATGATGTGTTCTCGTTTCCCACAAGGATCATTGTCAAAAGATGGTCGGAAGGCCTCAAGGAAGTGTGGTGGTGGCGGCCAAAATGGCCAAGGAAAAGTCTACCACTTCTGCCCTAGAAATCTGTATTTATAACCTCTGAAGCATACGGGCCATATGGGGGCTCTATAGCACTCAAAACCTTAATTTTTGCTTCATACAGGGGTGTATAAGGGGTGCATACGGCCTCCATACGGGCTGTATGGGGGCCGCATGAAGTTCTGGACAGGCAGCTTCAAACAATCCCATGCTACAGTGGTTGTTATAGTAACTCTGCTACAGTAATTTAGCTACAGCGTTTTTGGTCCTGTTTTCTTCTTGTTTTCACCCAAATGATGTCCTTGTGTTATCCATGGCTTTCTTGTACCCTACAAAGTAAATAGTACGTGATTAAGCACAAAACGAGCATCAATCCTCAATAAAATACATGTAAAGTATATAAAATATATATAAAAAAATACCTACATTTAGACAATTATCAGTCATTGAGGCCATATGATTTAGGCCAAATCTCTTGCTTCCATTGCTACAGTGTCAATCGTGGGGTCAATCCCGGGCTGTATTGAGGCCGTATGACCTAGAACATCTTTTGGCCTGAAAATCCTCTAGTGCTACAGTAACTACTACGGTGCATCAATTCTTACAAATATACATGCTGTGTATAAAATACATATACTAAAATTCATACATTTAGACACTTATCAGATATTCAAAAGTAGGTTACCCCAATGGTCACGGCGATTAACCCCTAATCCCATAAAAGTATTAGGTTGGAATTACTTCTGCCAAAATCCTTCTATGATTGTATTAAGCCAAGGGAAATCACTAATTATGGTCAAACTCAATATCTAGGTTCATCCCTAATGGTTGGAAGGGTACGAAATACTCAATGGTCATGGCATATTCATACATGAAAAATTTCTAGGCGAAGTGTGTCTAGTACAAGGGCGATGGTCACGCAACCAAGTGCAACCTAGAAATCAAACCACAGAGTTCTCATGCAATTTGATACATCAAAGAACACAAAGCTTAAACCACAAACCGAACCAAATACCATAAATGTAAATCACAACATCCACACAAGCAAGTTCATCCCAAGGTTCGACGGATGCCCGGTGATAAAAGTGGCCATTTTGATCCGAAATCGTGGAACCAAACAAGAACCAAACCGTTAAAAACTAGTACCGAACCATCAAAAGCCAGAACCAAAACTAGAAAAACTGTAACCGTCCTATAGCCAGAACCGGAACCTTCATATAAGGTTCGGTTCCGGTTTCAAAATTTTAAAAGCATGAATCGGCAGTTCAACCGCCAATTCAACCACCGGTTCCACTGGAATCAAAGATTCAAAATATCAAAATACTTAATTATATATATATTATTATATTATATAAAATAATGTTATGATAGGTAGTTAACTTGATTCCTCGACAGGATATATAGGTAACTTGATATAATTAAGTTCAGGCCCTTTATTATTTTATTTCTCCTATTGTACTTTTCTTGCAAAATATTGTCTTGAATTATTAATAATTTTATTTTTTTAATAAATATTTTATTAAATTAATTCTTGTATTTTTGTGTTTATTTTAATTTTGGAATATTGGATCATTTACTTTAAAAAAATAGCCCGAACCTTTGAACCTTCAAACCGGAACCGTTAAACTGAATCGCCAAAACTAGAACAGGAACTGAACCGGAACCAGACCGCCAAGAACCTTGTCTAAGTGGTTTGATTCCAGTTCAAAGTTTTTTTGAACCAGAACCGCCGGTTCTTGAACCATGGCCATGTCTACCCGGTGACCATGGGAGTCTAGTTCAACATGAATAAGGAAGAGATCTCAAAATACATAACAAGTATGATCAAAATCATAGAAAACACCCTTAGATGTGTTGACTAGAAGATGGTGATGGGAATCCGGCTGATCGACACCAATGAACTCCTAGATGCTCTCCCTTGAGTGTGATCTTTTTCTCCCTTAGATTTGCCCCTCAAATCTGCCTTCTCTTGCCTCCTTGAAGCACTAGGTGATGATGGTAGAGAAAAGATGGCCAAAGACCCATTCAGTGATGCCCTAACCCTTCTTTTAAACTCCTCTCGGGATGGCATACGGTCTGGCTCACGGTCAGTAAACGGGTCATGGGGTCTTCAATCATTCTGCCGATGTTCCTATAAGTTGCTATAGTGCCTGCTACAGTAAACTACTATAGCACTGTTTCTTCAATCAGCTTGCTGTCATCTTCATGGTGGCAAGATTGCCAGTAAGGAATTCTAGACTTAGCGTTTTTCTTCAAATCTTCATGCTTTAGGCTACTACGCTGTTGCTACAGTCCGGGGCTCTAAAACGCAATTTTTTGTGTTGATTTCTTCTTGAATCGCGTTGTCAAGCTCACCTAGGCTTTTTCTATGCCTGTAAGATGAAATGAACCAATTAAACCATAAAAAGGCATCAATTCACTAAAAAAATACACAAGTTATACACAACAAATACATATAAAATACATACATTTAAACGTTTATCACTGTTGTTGAATTCTTCTAGATTGACTATGCCTTATCCTTCTTGTTAAAGTTATTGACGCAAATGTTTCTAGTTGATTAACTGCCATTTAGGTTTAGCTCTCTAGAATAAATCTATTCTAATGCAGTAAATGAATTTCATGACCCATGTGACCAGCTTGAAAATGGGTATCCAATAGGTAGGAAGCAGACGTAGGATTGAATTGATCAAGGTTAGTTGACCACCAATGCATAAGAAGTTTGTTTTCTAGGTTGATAATCATGATCTTATCCCAGTAATTAACTTCTCCCAGTCTTGCCTCCTAGGCCACCAACGAGCAGTTGACCCACCCAAGTACGATAAGGGAAGAATACGCAAGGAACAAAATAGGGGTTTGAGCTCACCTTATTCTAGCAAGAATGTCGAGTAAAGACATGATTACTAGGCCTGAAATCCCTTCAAACAGGTATGGAATCAGCTTGATGATCCTGAGATCTACTTTTCCTCTGTCAGCAAGGATGATGAGGTCATCTGCATATTGCAAGTGACATAATCTCCTATGGATTCCTAGAGGTACACTGTAAATAACCCAGGATGAGAGTGCATGGGTGAAAATTGTGTTGAGAACATCCATAGCTAAGACTATAGTAATGGAAAAAGAGGATATCCATGTCTTAGGTGACTTGATATCAAGCATATCTATCGGTGAGCCATTGATGAGTATTAAGGCTTTTGAAGTGCTCAATAAATGCTCTATCCATCCTCTCCATTATGGGCTAAACCCTTTAGCTGGTAGAAGGTCCATTAAGAACATCCAATCAAAGGTATCAAAAGCTTTGGCAAAGTTAACTTTAACTATATTGCCCATAATGCCCACTTTTCAAGACTGAAAATCAATTCCTCTACTATGACTACATTATCCATGATTTACCATTCATTGATAAAAGCTAATTATGATTTATCCACCAACTAGTCCATCCTTTAGCCAGTCAGGCTGCCAAGATTTTGGAGATGATTTTGAAAGATGAGTTAATCAGACTTATTAGTCAAAAATCATTAACAATAGTGGGTTCTACATTTTTTAGACAAGTAGAATATTTGTCTAGTTGATCTATTCTAGATTTGTTGAGTTGCTATAGAAGTCATTGCATTCTTTAATCATGTCTTATTCAACCACTTCCCAAAATTTACAAGTAATATATTGGGAAACCGTCCTACCCAAGAGCTTTATTAGCTCTTTAGTCTAATAATGCTAACTTGATTTCTTCAATGGAAAAATGAATTTTTTAGGTGGGATATGTCCACATAGAGTTTATCAGCAAAAAGCATAGACTAGTCAATCTTAAGTCTTTGTTGGTGTTTAGTGCCAAATTGTGGTATTATCATACTCTATCTTTTGAATATAGTTTATGTTTCTACATCCATTGGCTAAGTGGTGAAAAACTTAGTTGTTGGCAATGCCATATTTGAGAAAGGTCACCCATGACCTCTATTTCCAATAGTTATCCTCCTATTGTAGTGGTGTTATGAAAGAGTGATTGAAGTCTAATTTCAGTTTCTATTTATCTGCATTAAGATGTCAGGTCTTTTTTGTTACATTAAGAAAGTCGAATGAATCAAGAGTTATGAGTTTTCATGCTTAATGACCACGAAACTATTTCTATCCTAGAATTTTTAGTCTCTTTTTTAGCTAATTTAGTTTTTCTTTAAATTATGAAGGCACCACACCCTACCAAATGTGGCTCATTCCACCACTCTCTGACCAGGTCCGTAAATCCTTTTGTGGAACACCAAGTATACTCAAATTTGTAACGCATGGGTTTGAAACTATACCTCCATGACTCTAAACAGATTGAGTTATAATCAGAACTAGTTCTGAGAAGACTGATTTGGTGAACCCGAGGGAATTAGGTTAACCAATCTAAAGTGACAAGGAACATATTTAGGCAAACCCACATAGGGGTTCCTATCTATTTGTCCATGTGAACCTCAAGGATCTAAGGGGAGTTTCAAACAAGTTTAGATCTTGATAATCTCTTCGATGTTGTGGATATCCTTTAGGTTTGGATTTCTAGAATTCTTGTCTTGGGCAGAAAAAGTTGGGTTGAAATCTCCACAAATTTTCTAAGGCAGTGTTTTAGATGCTGCACTTGCCCAGAGTTTTGTTCAAACTTTTGTCTTTAAAGCAATGGAGTTAGGTCCATACCTTGTCATTCATAGCCAACTATTTTGATTTTGCATGTTAGAAAATTCCATAGTCAAACAGAAAGGTCCAAAGTGAATTAAGGTTCCTTTAAGCCTAGAGCTCTTCCATCCTACAATCATTCCTCCAGAGGTCCCTTGGGCGAGGGTGAAATTGAAACAATTAAACTGGCTACCACCAATTAACCGTCAGAGAGAACTATTCATATATGCTAACATTGATTCTTGAATATAACAAATGTCACCATTATAAAGGTCTAAGAAATCCCTCACTAAGAATCTCTTAGATGTCCTACCAAGGCCTAATACATTCCAAGATATGATATTCATAATGAAAGGGTGCCTTATCGAGGTCCCTTAATGGGTCCTTGTTGTAGCTCTAAATGAACTCCATTTTTTATTTATAATTATCTAATTTATTCCAAACAATTTAATTTATGATTTAAGATTTCATAAAAAATAATGCTACATGCCATGCAAATATTTGATAATTGAAAATCAGGCCATGTTGAAATCAAAAGGTGGTCAGAAGGTGTACCTTTAGAGGAGCGTCCTGATATACCTTTCTTCTTTATTAGTAAGGTGGTGGAGCCAAAAATCTTACATCCTCACTCCGATGTGAGGAGGTTTTTTTGTTTGCTACTCTGCCACTAACATGTCAAATCATTTGTGAAAGGGAACATTGTGTTCTGTCACGTGGGAGTAGGTTAGCTGCCTCCTTAGTAGTATCCTAATTTGACTTCCCAGAGTTTTTATTGATGTTTCCTTGTGGGTCTTAGCCTCCAGTCTTGATGAGTCAAGGGTTGATGGCTCATTTTGATAGACATCCATAGTCCAGTCCTCCTCTACATCTTCTAGGTAGATGGTATTTGGATTAGGAAGGAATGAATATATCATGTTTGTGTTCATTTCGGGGACCATTGACCAAATCCCCGATATGAATTACTACATTAAACCAAGTGGATTGTGAATCCCCTAGGATAGTTTTATAAGCATCCTTGAATAAATCTAGTATCTAGTCACCAGTAGATAATGAGCCCTGAGTGGAATCAACTGTAGTTATAGATGCATTTGTGTCCCAAGCACTTGAATCAAGTGAAGGTGTAGAGTACAATGGGCCCATAAATAGTCTTCAGTCTAGCTTGATTGATGCTAGAGCCTAGTTCATTTGTTTGGGTTGCCTCATAGCTAGTCAGTTTGTTGAGCTAATTCCCTATGAAAGTCTTAACAGCTGATGAAGATCCAATATCTAATTAAACTCAGCTACATTGTCAATCTTAGATCTCTGCATCGAATGATACTCTGGTGCCTTTAATTGATCAAGAGCATTGCTAATTGACTGAGCCAACTCAACATAATGGGCCTTAGGTAAGCTAGCATCATGATCTGGTAGGATTATGGCATACCCAATTAGAGTTGAATCACACTTGGTTTTAGTTGTGTCTAATATGAAAGCAATAAAGCATAGTTCAATGTTTAAATAGGCATCCTTTATTGTGCCATGTTACTGCATCTGCACATTAGATGTTTTGGACTTTAAAGAATCCCATTGTGCCACCTTAGCGTCTTGGTTTGCCCTCACCATGATTATGTGATAGCAATGTAAGAAACCCAAGTTTGTATGGTTTGACACTCTCCTAAGTTGCCCTCTGAATGATTACTAGGCACTATAAAGAGTTGTGAGTGGCCATCTCTCTAATTGTCATTTTGCTGTAGTTTCCAGTGATCACCGTTGCAAGAACTCTTGGGACTCAGGTGTTGATGGTCATTTGAATCTCAACCGAAGCTAAGGAACCACCAATGACATCAACCTCTAGCAGGATCATATTTTCCAGAAAGCTTATCTCAGTTTGAGCTCTTATCATCATACTTTTCCCTTGGCCCTCTCCCGAACCTTAGTCGGTTGAATGAGTGCTATGGACCTCTATCTCCACATCTAGGATATCTCTGTCATTTTCATGCAATACATAGATGTCATCCTAGGATCATACTTTGGCACTGATGATCTCTGTAAGGTCAATAAAAGAGTGAATCCCCTTATGCATAATGCTAAGCTCCACGTTCATGGACAAGATGGTTATTACACGCTCACTCAGTGCAGTTGTTGGAGATTTAAAATGGTTTTTCACCGTAACAAGCCCAATGATTGGTCTCGAAATCTCCATCACTGTACTCCAACCCTAGCAATGCAATGGGAGGTTCTAAATGTGGGCCACTCCTTAATACACAATCCCTTGCTATCCAAAATTTCATAGATAAAACAAGTAGAAAAGTTTACCCAAATAGGTCAGGTAGTCCAATCCACAAAGACTGGGAAGCTTTTAGTAGTAACTGATCTTCTAATATCTAACTGGATCAAAGGTTAGGAAGGTATTAATCTAAGAATCTAAAAGGATCTAAGGATGATAGGGGGATGGAAAGAAATAGGGAGTCGAATTAGATAAGAATCACCAAGATGAAGCAGTACTCTAGACTACTCCCTTTGAGGAACATGTATTGATGCCTACACTGAAAGTTTGACAACATAGGCCCTATCTCTAGGCACGTACTCAATCTGTATCCTCTATGTGTGCCCTCACAAGAAAAGATGCAACTATGGTAATTAGGCACAATGAAATTATGCAATCCAAGATAAAACATAGAATTAGAGTGCAAAAAACTCTATAGTCAATGTAATTAAGCAAATCAAATACGACACATCTCAAGGTTCATAATCCGGGGCACTGGAGAACGGTTTAGCCCCTCATGGTTTCACATGACATAATAAAAATAGAGAAAACAAATAAGTAACAATCCATAAGACTCCCTTTTGCTTCTCTAATCTCGATAATCATGCTCCGAGGAAGTTTGTGCTGACTTAGCTCGGCTCTAATCAATGCTCTAGTATCTCATCCTCTTCCTTTCCAAGATGGTGATGAAAATCGCTCAGTAGCCGCAATAGAAAACATAGAAAAGTCCCCTAGAAACCCTAACTTTGGGATTTAAAAAGCAGTTCCTAATATGAACACGACTGTGCTTAAGCGGTGTTTATAAATATGCATTTTATGGGTAAGTTTGGGTTTTTGAATCTAGTCAAAAATCAGTGAGGTAGTGATTTGCACAGGCATAAGCATGCCCGTGCTTGGGCCGTGCTTCCATCTTCACATTCGTGCTCTGAACTTGGCACCTGTGCTTCTCTTCTTCTTACAAAATCTCTATATCTTGAGATCTGAACGAGGCTAAGCATGGTCTTAACATGCCCGTGCTTCTCCTGATGAAGTTTATTTGTGCTTTGTTTATGCTCACTTCACTCCAAATGTTGTTATTTTACCCCAATACCTGTTTACCTGCACTTTGAAGCACAAATACCCAAAGTAGCTAATAAGTGCTTGAGTGAACATATTTTGAAATATGTTTTACATGCATTGAGCATAATTTTTACCATGGTTTATGTCTCATATTGTGTATTTGTTGTTCTTTTGTGCAATTAGGTTGTGAATGCCTTGAAGAATTAAAAGGGAGCAAATATAGGCTATAAAGGCACAATGTTGAGAGTTCTTGTGCAATTCAAAGACTAAGAAACTAGAGGAGTTCATGAATGTGAAGATGTGTGCCAACTTCCAAGGAGACTCAAGTCAATTCACTAGTTGGAAGGGCACAAAGGCAGTCACATCTTTATGTTCCTTCTCTTTATGAAGATTGCAAGATCTCTCAAAGACGTGTCGATGAAGAAAAGTCTTATAGTCTACCACATGATTGTGGGCCCGATTATGTGGCCTCGAGAGAAGAATTTTTGGATTGCATTTGTGAAAATCACTGTAGTAAAGTATTGTAGTAAAGTGTTGTAGCAAAATATTGCAGCATTTTTACTATAACAGTACTATAGCAAAGTTACTGTTTATGCGCCATGTGGAAATTCCTGCAGCCCACACGGGCGCGTGGGAAATCCACATGGGCGCTTAAGGGCACGTAACAGATGCGAATCTGAGCTATAAATAGGCCATTTGCTCTATTTTTGAGGGACTTTTTGCAGATCTTTTGTGCGGCTCTTGAGGGGTGAGATGGCTAGGGTTTGGAAATGAGGTCTTTGCCAATTTGGAGGATGTTCTTCACTAACTTTGATAGTTTCCTTCGCCGTCATAGAACATGAAAAGCCACCGGCGGCCTAGCTTCTAAGAGGAATCCTTCAAGATGTTGAACTACCCATCAAGGCCAATCATCATGAATTCAAGGGAGTTTTCTTTATGGTTTTTGTCGCTTTTCATTGTATTAATCATTATTTTGTAACTTGCCCCATGGAGGGCTAAACAATAGTTGGTACTTGGGCATGTGAACCCTAAGATCTATTCTTTTGTATTGATTTGCTTTATATTTCTAGTTAATCCGAGTTGATTTGAGTTTTAACCTTGTAATTTCATTGCTTGCATGTGTTATTGATCTTTGTGATTGATCAACATTGCATGATTTGTTACTTTGATGTGAGAGGTCTCCATTAGAGTTAGAACTTCAAGGTTAAAGAGGGTTGAGAGGGTAAGTTGTGGGATAATGGAGCGCCCCCTTTCCCTTCTGATTGAGTGTTTCCTATCTCCGTATTCCCTAGACTCTATCCAACTATATTTGGTGTCAGGTGTGAGATTGATAGATTTCTCCGCCAAGACCTTGTAGGGGGTTAGGAATCTTTCGCCAGGAAATAGGGTTGGATCTATCTTAAGGAATCGGTTTCACTCTTAGGTATCCCTAGAGCTCATTGCAGTCATATGGGGTGTGAGGTGTTGAGATTGAGCGATTTCTCCACTAAAACCTTGCAGGGGACTAGTACCAGTGGCTTGGAGCAAGGGCCAGTTGTTCTTGGATTACCTCCACTCATTAGACTCGGTTTAGAGGCATTTAGCAAGTCTTGAACTTCATGTTAGATCCTAGGGGGAGCATTTACCGGGTACCTCGTCTTTATTGATTGAGATCTCCCTTCATTTTACCCTTGTATATTTGTCTCCGGTATTCATTTCTTCATACATTAGATCACCACACAATTTATCATTAGGCTAGATAGCAGAGAAGTAATTAGTACTAATAACCTTGTTCCCTGTGGATTTGACTACCCACTCACCAAGGTATTTATTACTTTGACTCCCGTGCACTTGCAGTATACACACGCATATTCGAACGTGTCAGTAGCATCAAAACACAAGAATTGAATGCTAAAAGACAAGCTAAATACATAAAATAGGTATATAAAATGTTTATATAAAATACACTCATCACTACTCACTACTCGTCACATGATCTAATGGCCCCTTCTCTGGTGTCCATGGTGATAAGAGGATCAATAGTGGCCATGCGATGAAGTAAACTAGAATTTTTATAAATCCGAAATCACCTTGCCTCCTTCGAATCATTACATGTGAGAAGGAATGAGTTTCCCCCTGACAACTGAGAGTGCACCCACCTTTGATAACCTTAGTTCATTTGCTAACGCCTTCTTGATCTCTTTCACCAGAATGAAACCCAAATAGACCTTTATGAGCATCACTTTTTGTACATGTTGTTTAGCCTTGATATCACCCGGCATTAGTGGGAGGGAGATAGTAATTTTTTGATGTTGTTGCTATGCCACTAACTACTGATGTGCCTCTAAGGCTAACACTACCTCATTCCCCTTATAGATTTGTGTCTTATGTCTCACTTGCATTGAAGCTTTACCTTTTCTTCTTTGATTGTCCGATCTATCCTAGGAGGGATGGGGTAGTGGAATACCGTGTGGCCTATGCGAGAGCATTTAATATAGCTAATTAGATCCTTTAATTCCTCCGTCTTGTACCTAGCCTGAGGCAATGCATGCAACCTCGAGGTAACTTTCGTCAATCTTGGCAGAGGCATTCCTCATTCAAGCTCATCCTTTACGTCAACCCACCAACCAAGATGATTGTTAGTCCTTGTAAGTTGGTATCTGTCACTGCGGTTGTTGATTTATGGCCGGCCGGGAGCTTGCCACATGTACATATAGGGTCCTAGGTCTTACTTGTCCCCCATCTGATGAAGGGGCCTTGCTATGTGGGTTTCCTGTGTTGTGAGAATGCTTTCTCTGTGCTCTGGCTTAATTGCTGCTATCTGCATGTTTCAAAATCTTACCTGGTAGTATGTCCATCGTCCTAGCCATCCACCCCCTTAGGAGCTTCGCCATGTTTTGTTAATTTGATAAGTGTCTAAATGTATGTGTTTTATCATACATATTTTATACGCTTAGCATATATTTCATTAAGAATTGATGCCCGTTTTGTGCATAATCGTGTTATTTGTTTTGTAGGGCACAGACAAGCCATGGAGAACACGAAGACATGATTAGAGTGAAAAAAGAAGAAAACTAGTGTTCGCAAAACTGTAGCGTATTTATGCAGTAGATTATTGTAGCTGTAATACTGTAGCACTTGCAGGTTTTTCAGAAGAGAGAATTTTGCCTAACTCATGTGGGCTCCATACAGGGGGGGCATGAAGGCCACGTATGCACCCTGGTATGCCACCATTCATCAATATTTTGGGCATAATACACTCTCCATACGGCTCCTATATGGCCTCGTATGACTTGGGGATATTAAAGCAATATTTTAGGGCTGAAAAGGATGCTTTTTGCGACCATTTGGGAGAGAAGACAGATCAAGAACGACGACATCTTTGGAGGTGAAATTCAAGGGCAAGGAAGGTTTCAAGTGCTTCATCACTCAAAGGGGAAATCAACCACCACCAAAGAAGGAAGGATTCTTAAGACCGGGAAGCGGCCTTCGGCTAAGGGAAGACTCATTCGGCAATCCTTGGATAGGGGAAGCATCATTTGGCCTGATCTCCACCTCTTTCATCATTTTAGCTAGGAAGTGTCATCTATGAACTCTTATTATGTTTTACTTTACATTTTTAGACCCCCAAGGCCACTGGATGTTGGTGAACCTTGGGAGTTTCATCATGTATTTTATATGATTGATGCTTAATTCTAATGTTTGGTGATAAGTTCTTGAGTGAACATGTTTTTATAAGCATTTTACATGAATTGAGCATCATTTTATATGTGGTTTATGGCTCATATCATGTATTGGGTGTTCTTTTCTGCATATAGGTTGTGAATGCATTGGAAATGCAAAAGGAAGCAAAGATAGGCTATTAAGGCACTATGTTGACAGTTCTTGCGCAAATCAAGGACGAAAGCACAAGAGGAGTTTGTGAATGAAGAGATGTGTGCCAATTTCTATAGATATGCAAGTCAATTCACCGTTTGGAAGGGCACAAAGGCAGTCACATCTTCACATTCCTTATTTTTGTGAGGATTTCAAGATCTTTCAGGACGTGTCGATGAAGAAAAGTCTTATAGACTACCACATAATCGTGTGCCCGATTATGTGGCCTCAAGAGAAGAATGTTTGGATCGTGTTTATGGTAATCATTGTAGTAAAGTACTGTAGCAAAAGCACTGTTGTAATTTTACCGTAGTAGTATTGTAGTAAAATTACTATTCACACGCCCTCGTGGAAATTCCTACAGCCCATGCGAGTGCATGAAAAATCCACATGGGCGGGTGGAGGCACGTGACAGACGCGGTCTAAGTCCTATAAATAGCCGTTTTGCCCTATTCTTTCTCATTTTTTGTGCGGCTCTTGAGGGGTGAGACGGCTAGGATTTGGAGAGGAGGTCTTTGCCGATTTGAAGGGTGTTCTTCACCAAGTTTGATAGTTTCCTTCACCGTTATAGCACTTGGGAAGCCACTGGCGACCTAGCTTTTGAGAGGAATCCTTCAAGACGTTGAATTACCCATCAAGGCCAATCATCCCGAATTCAAGAGGGTTTTCTCGATGGCTTTTGTTGCTTTTCATTGTATTAATTATTGTTTTATAACTTCCCCCATGGAGGTCTAGACCCTAGTAGGTACTTGGGCATGTGAACCCTAGGATCTATTCTTTTTGTATTGATTTGCTTTATGTTTCTAGTTAATCTGTGTTAATTTGAGTTTAACCTTGTGATTTCATTACTTGCATGTAATATTGATCTTTGTGATTAATCTACACTGCATAATTTGTTACTTTGATGTGAGAGGTCTTAATTAGAGTTAGAATTTCAAGGTTAAAGAGGGTTGAGAGGGTGAGTCATGAGATAGTGGAGCGTCCTCTTTTCCTTCCGATTGAGTGTTTCCTATCTCTGTATTCCCTAGACTCTACGCAACCATATTTGGTGTGAGGCGTGAGATTGAAAGATTTCTCCGCTGGGACCTTGTAGAGGGTTAGAGATCCTTCACCAGGAATTAGGATTGGATCTATCTTTAGGAATCGGTTTTATTCTTAGGTATCCCAGAGCTTATTGCGGTCATATGGGGTGTGAGGTGTTGAGATTGAGCGATTTCTCTGCCGGCACCTTGTAGGGGACTAGTACCGGTTGCTTGGAGACGAGGACCGATTGTTCTTGGATTACCTCAACTCATTAGACTCGATTTAGAAGCATTTAGCGAATCTTGAACTTCATATTAGATCCTAGGGGGAGCATTGCCCGGGTACCTCATCTTTATTGATTGAGATTCTCCCTCCATTTTCACCCTTGCATATTCGTCTCCGGTATTCATTTCTTCGCACATTAGATCACCACACCTTTCCATTTATCATTAGGCTAGAAAGTAGAAAAGAAGTTAGTACTAGTAGCCCTGTCCCCTGTGGATTCGACTACCCAACTCACCGGATATTTTATTACTTTGACACCCGTGCACTTGCGGTACACACACGCATATTCGGACGTGTCACTTGGGCTACTTTGTGATTTAATTCATTGTGCTTCATGCTTAGAATTACTTATGGAGATATCTGTAGTTCTATCTTGAGTTATACACATTGATGTGACCTACTCACGTGTATTAGATCATGAATGAATTAAAAGGGGTTGGTTGTACTGATATACCAAGAGATTGGATGCCGGTAGCCCTCCGATCTTCAAGGGTTTAGACTTAGGTTAATTGTACTCTTATCTTGGGATTTCCTTGTTCTTAATGTAATTGTAGGGATGTTGGTTAGGAAGGGATTCCAATCAACATTCATATGGGATTAGGGTTTAATGAACAAGAAATTGGGGTTGATCTAATCTCAAGATCCCTCTATCCAAATCACCCTTGCATCTTTTGTTCTTCATCCTTTTGTCATGTTGACCCCTCAAAGGGATCCATATCCATAGGCCTTTGTATTTTATTGTTGCTCTTGTATTCTCTTACTTCTTTAATTTGTGTAGCCATATCTTATGTATTGTTTTGCATCTAGTAAAGTAAATTCTCTTGGTTAAGATGTTGGGTTAGATAGTAAGCGGTAAAGGAGTAATAGTAGATCTTTAACCCTGAGGAATACGATCCTCGTGTCTTTATATGAGGTATTACTTGGCGATCCAGTACACTTGTGGAGAAGCAATCATAATTAGAACTATGTTTTCATGCAATGACGACTCAAGGGTAAAGTCAATCAAGCAACAGCTTTAGGCCTCTGAAAATTGGCAACTCATCTAAGTTTAAACCAATATAGTTTTTAAAATTAAATCACTATAATTATAATAATAAATTATAAATTTAATTTGCGGCATCATTATTAACTTTAAATTTTATAGTAATGATAACCCTAATCCAAACACAGCATAAAATCTTATCCGTGTAATCATAATAATTATTTATTGTATAATTAATTCATACTTAAACTTTTTCATTTAATACAGCAGCATAAAATCTTTCATCAACTAGGTTTTTAAAAAAAAATTAATAAATTAAATTCTTAATTATTTTTACTTTAATGTATAATTAATTCTCTTCTTCTCCCAACAAACAAATCTATTTACAAAAAAATGTAGCTCAATGCATAATTAATTCTCTATCTTCTCCCAACCGACCAATCTATTTTAATAAATAAATAAATAAATAAATAAATTATAGCGTGAGTAACTAACGATCATATTTTCTAATTTCTATTATAAATCATTCTTCTAATTAATTTATACCGTTAATGTTTTTTATCTTTGCTAATTGCTATTGAATTCTTGCTTGCGATACTCATCGCTGCATTAGCTGTGGATTTCTTTTTCAAACCTACAAGCTAAAATAAAACATTTGCAATTTCTATGAAGCTTAAGCTGTGTTCCCAAAGGAATCTTTGATCAACTTATATTTTGTCAGATTACTTGAGCCTCACTGATCTTTTCCAACATGATGAAATGGTTGTGCTTTGGACATACAAAGAAGATATCAAGTCTCCTAAACAACTTCTAAAGACTTGGTCTAACATTATGTCGGAGCTCATTCATAGACAACATAATTTAATGGCAAATAAACTTGCTTAATCTTGTAGCATAAAACCCACAGGTTTTGATCTACCTAATTGAATGGCACGTACCGCAGGTTTATGTAAAAGAAGGTTTTTTTTTTTTCCAAAATAGCTTTATTCTATATTATTTTTATTTGCTTTTTGTTGTTTGTTTTGGTGTCTATCATTTTTTTTTTTTGGACAAATAGACGACAAGAATGTCCCATTTAAGGACATGCATAGATGATGATTTAGTAGCGCCACCCCTCTGTGCCCTCACCCCATAGGATCGATTCCTCGCCAACTGCGAAAGGATCTCACAGAGGACCCAAGTGCTAATTGACCCGAAGACCTTGGGCAATCTCTATCATTTTGTTGTTGTTTATTTTATATTGTATTTTTTTAATAATTTTTTTCTTATTAATTGATTAGGACCCCGTTTTATGCTTGGGCTTTAGGTTTTTATAAGCCTTGAGCCACCTATGTTTTCATGTACTCTCTGTATCCATTCATTATGTTTTTTAATGAATTTGTAGTTTATCTATTTAAAAAAAAAAATTTTAAATAACTAATAAAAAATATTTTCTTAAATTCTTGCAAAATATAGCATATATTATCTGAACAATTTTATGAAAATAACGAAAGAATTAAATGCATGTTTTAATAACATGATTATTTTGTAAGATCAAAAAGAATAATAATAAAACAAAAAAAGAAGGTAAGAAAGTGAAGCTGCCGGCCACCTCAAGGGGCCACCCATGTCGTCTTTCCCTTGTCATCGACCCAGATATTTTTTTGACAACAGCGAACTAAACCTAAACGAGTTGTCATTCCCAAACTTTTGATCATCACCACCAACAGAAACAAAGTGAGACAAGAAACCAGCCATAAACCCAACCAAGTAGTTCACGCATCCTATCACACTGAAAACAACAACCTAATTAATAAGATCTAAGAATGTGGAGTTAGTTGACTTGTTTTCCCTTGACCAATTCTACCCATGCCAAAATCCGGCAATCGCCCAACCTCATCTTCTTGTTTGCCATGAATCACCTCCAACTATGTTTTTCTTCATCAACAAATACCTCAAAACCAATTCAAAAGTCACCAAGAAGCACCAGTCTGAGATGTCATCTGGCTGCATATCTGCGGATGCTCCTCAAGCTTGCATCCGGGGCTGCTGTCTTGCTCTGGTCGAAACCAGTCACCATAACAAACGCCTAAGCAACGCCAAGACAGTAAACACAACAACAACAACAACAACAACAAAAGCATCACGCTCAGACTTCGTCACCACCACGGTCACTCTTCTCATGTCCAACACCTTCTTCACCAACCATGAATCCCTCCCAACAATCTCTGACGCCTTCTCTAATTTTATCTCTACTTATCCCCAATATACAAACACTGAGCAAGCTGATCACATTAGAGACTATGAGTATTATCATCTATCTTCTCATACTTGTCTTGACTATACGGGCCATTGCCTTTTCTCGCATGCTCAATTATTGCCCACAGCTTCATCCATTCATGCACCCGTCAGAGTGCCGTCCTTTGCTATCTCCTACAAGTCTGCCAGCCTCAAGTCTCAAGTCCTCTACGGTGATCAAGAATCAGCAATGGAATCGAGCATTAGAAAGCGAATTATGAGATTCCTGAATATCGCCGAAGATGAATATAGCATGGTCTGCGTCGCAAACAGGACTAGTGCATTCAAGATCTTGGCTGAGTATTACCCCTTCCACACCAACAAGAGGTTGCTAACTGTCTATGATTATGAAAGTGAAGCCGTGAATGTTATGATAGAGAGCGCTCAAAAAAAGGGAGCTAAGATTGTCTCCGCTAGTTTTTCATGGCCTAATTTGAGGATCAACACAGGAAAATTGAAGAAGTTGGTGATCAAGAAGAAGAAGATGAAGAATGGACTTATGGTTTTCCCTCTTCAGTCAAGAATGACTGGTGCCCGATACCCGTATTTGTGGATGAGCTTGGCTCAGCAGAATGGTTGGCATGTTGTTTTAGATGCTAGTGCTCTTGGGCCGAAAGATATGGATACTCTCGGTTTGTCTTTGATTCAACCAGAGTTCATAATTTGTTCTTTTTTCAAGGTTTTTGGAGAGAATCCTTCTGGTTTTGCAGCCTTGTTTATCAAGAAAACAATTACTAGTGTGTTGGAGACTTCGGTTGTTGGTAGGAGTATCGGTATAGTTCGAATAATTCCAACGAAAGCAGGGTCTCAGATTTCTGAGGAATTCTCTGGAAATGAGTCTGAGTATTCACAGGTCCCAAGTTCATTGTCTGGTCCTGAATCTAGCCATGCTCATTGTGATCTGAAGCAGAAGCAAGTTGAGGTGTTTGAGATTGGAGAGACTTCTGAGATTCAAGGTTCAAAACCCCGAGAAGAAGAAGATGATGATGAAATTGTTGAGTTGGAGAGTGATGATTATGTTCAGGAATCAAGTGTTAATAAGACTTGTGGTAATGAGAGAACACCGTATTCAGAGATTGAACTTAGAGGACTTGATCATGCAGATTCTATTGGATTGCCACTCATTACTGGCAGATTGAGATACATTGTAAATTGGTTAGTGAATGCATTAATGAAACTCCGGCACCCGAATTCTGATAGAGGGCAGCCTTTAGTTCAACTATATGGTCCTAGGATAAAGTTCGACAGAGCACCTGCAGTTGCATTCAATGTGTTTGATTGGAAAGGGGAAAAGGTTGATCCTACACTTGTCCAGAAACTTGCTGACCGAAGTAGCATTTCTCTGAGTTGTGGATTTCTACAGAACATATGGTTTTCTGATAAATACGAAGAAGATAAGAATGTATTGCTGGAGAGGAGAGTTTGCGAGGTGACCATTGCAGGTAATAAGAGAAGAGAGACAATTGATTTGGGTATAACTGTTGTCAATGCTTCCCTCGGTTTCTTATCGAATTTCGAAGATGCATATAGGCTTTGGGCTTTTGTGGCCAAGTTCTTGGATGCTGATTTTGTCGAGAAGGAGAGATGGAGATACATGGCTCTTAATCAGAAGATGATTGAGGTATAGAATTTCATTCTTCCCTTACAGAGATTTAGCTCTTGCTTACAGTTTCAGGCTGATGGTAATTCAGATATCTTTCAGCATATCATGTTTGTGTGCTGACTGTGGATGTAGAGATTTGTTTATTCTTTATCAATCAAACTTTTAAATCATTGTAATTCAAAACTTTTGATGTTACAACAGAAAAGAAGAATGAAAGTTGCCGAACTATTTGTCAATATCTGCTGAATTAGATAAGAGTACAGCCAGAGATATTAGAAGGATACAAAGAATTAATTATAAATTCCTTGATCCGTCTGAAACACACCATTAAATTACTGAATACTTTGAAAGAAAAGTCTTTATTTCGATTAAGATTTCTGGATGAGTACCCAATGGGCTAATTCCTACAAATAATCCTTTTAGAAAGAAGATCTATTTTAAATAAACGGCAGAAAAACAGTTTGCTTTGATATCATGCTCAGTCTTAAATGAAACAAAAGGATTGCAAGAAAGTTTAGTACATCAAGCCACCTGTAATTAACAGTAGTACAGTAGGCCCACCTAAACCCAATGCGACAGCATCTTCCTTGTTCCTAAGTTTCTACCAAAGGCTGCAACAATTAACTGAGTTTAACAAGTCTGACTGAAGGACAATTCATCAAATAATGGCTCTCTTCATTCTTATTCGAGTATTTCGATCCTTTCCAAAGGGCTTCATGATGTCTGTGATTGATAGAGTAGTTTCTATTAACTTGAGACCTTGGATTTTTAGCACTTCAGGGCCTAATTGATAGTTTAACTGAACAAAGCTCGTGTTATGTTTTTTTGCCCTTTACATCATTGATAATCTAAACATTATAGTCAGGCTTTGCCTGCTTTATTTCTGCAGATTACATAATGTGGATTAATTAAATTCAGAAAGATAAGCCTTCTCTTATGGTGTATTAAAAGAAATCAGCTCTTCTCAATCCCACGTTTAACGGTTTGTAAATTTGAAAACGGTTTATTTATAATGTCTATGCGGTTTAAGTTGCAGGAATGTCTTCATATAGGAAATTAATTAGTGGTTGATAACGGGCCAGCTCCACATGGCTATCACGCTCAGCATGATTAGCCAGCACGACAAACAGCATAGCTCTGTCTCGGCCTGGCTAGTAGTTCGGTTGTGCCGGCCCACAAGCCGAAATTATACTTAAAAGACCTCCGAGTATTGATGTCATTTTAAATATATATATATATATATATTAAAGTTGTGATTCCAATTTTGTTTAAACAAATTTTTTCAAACAAATATATAAAAAAAATCTTAATTTAAATTTAATGAAAAAGTAAACAACAATAAATAAATGTAAAAAAATAAACAAGTTAAACAGGAAGTGGTACAAGATATTGAGGAAAAGTAACACCTTTATCATCATGAAATTTTATCGATCACCTAGAGGTTCACGGGTCACGGATGACTTGACTACTCAAAAGCCTAATGCAATGTTTAAGATGATGATGCTCCATGGAATTAGTCTAGTAGGTGTTTGGTTGCAAGCAATGGAATACAGAGGAAATGGAAGAGTAATGACAACTATATTTAGTTGGAAGTAATGGAATTGAGGGGTATCAGAGAAGGAATATGAATAAAAAATATGTTTAGTTGGAACGACTGGGGAAATAATTTATTGGAAATGGTAAAAGTGAAAAAAAAATATGATAAAATTACTATTATGGCCTTTACGCATATGAATGGTATGTAAAATGAAAAAAGTAAATTAATTAATATAAATAAATATTTAACTTTAATAGGTCACCAAATCTCAAAAATTTTGTTAATATGATTAATTAACTCTAATAAATAATTAATTACATGTTTAAAGATGTTTTAAATTAATAATTAAAGATTTTTTTGTTAATATCATTAATTAGTAATTAATCAACTATAAAAAATAACTAATTAATGAAAAAATATAACTAATTAATTATTATAAATAAATATTTAACTTTAATCATTAGTTATTATTATTACATTTTAATTATAAATTATTATTAAAATTATCTACTTAATTATTATATTTAATAAATTATTATTATTTTTTTTAATTAATAATTTTTAAAAATTTATTTATTTATTTATTACTTTAATCAAATTATTATTTTAGTTAAATGGTCATTTCTCGCTAAGGAGTGAGGGGAGAATGAGCAATTCTCCCATTTTTGGGAGGATTGCTCACTGCCCAGTCACTCCCCACCCACTCCTATCTCATTCCTATTCATGCCATCAAACAAAGATTTCGGTTTACTCCATTCCCATTCCCATTCACATTCCAAGCATGCCAACCAATCACCCCCTTAGTAGTAGAACCACCATCTATATTAATTCAAAGTCAGAAGATTTTTGTCGCTATACCAAATTGATAAAAGTAGAAGGAATACTGTGAAACAATTCCTATCTATAAATGAAGACTCAAAATTTGGCAATAAGCAATGACAAGGTCCAAGAACATTTTCAAAAGGCTGTGAGAGATGCAATGTGATTTTCATAGCCCAATGATTTTGTTGAGCCCATATGATGAACAACCACATATTGCCCATTTCAATCTTTAGAGATGGTGAGCTGTGTGAATAAATCTATAAATCATAAGTGCCCATGTTGATTAAGTAATAATAGTGTGGAAGCAAAGTTGAGCCCTTGATGAAATTGAGTTCTAAATACTTACTCCCTATTATTTAGGTAAAACAATGACAAATTTAAGACTCAAAACAAACAAAAACAAATAAGAACAACATAATCACTTCTAAATCTCAAACTCAAATCAAGAAATGATCAAATCAATAAAAGTATTGCTTAGATCATGAGTTCTTTTGCTTATTAAATATAAAAGACTTCTAATTGAATGTTCTTGAGTCTAGTTATTCTTTATCATTGGACCGTGAGGTTCCTTGCATAAGGTAGCTATTGTACCCTGCCCTATTTTTAACCCTAATATTTTTTTAATATTTTTCATACTTGGGAGTTAGAAGGGAAATTTGATCCTTTTCCATGTCCCTTCTTTTGGTCATACTCCCAACCATGCCTTGTCATTTCAAAGCCATGACTTGTCTTTTTAAAGCCATGCTTTTTCTTTCGTTACCTCATTGTTTTTCTCTTGGAGAAGAAGGAGACCTTGAATGAAAACCTTCCCTTGATAGATTGAAGCTCCATCTTTCCTTCCTCCTTCTCTCTTGAAGCTAGCAAGGTAAACACTATATTCTTCCTTGTTTTCTCCTTGTTTTCTCCATCCTTGCTAGAGGAATCTAGTGCTTGTGGTAAATGAGCATGTTTGAGCTTTGATTCTTGCATTATCTTCTTGTTAGAGTGTAGAAGGTTATTGGATTATGATTCATTTGTTTGTTTCCCAAAATATCATTGGAATCTCGAGTGAACTTTGTGCTTGGAATTTAAGGGTTACTGTAGCACCAGTGAGTTCTCCTTGTTTTTTTGGTTTCTTTGGCTTAGAGGGAAGCCTAGAACCTTTGGAATTCTTTAAAAATCCCTGATCTTAGTTTTGAGCTAACCCTTGACCTGGTTGAGGATCGTTTTGTGTGTTTAATCTTAGGTTTTTTTTTGGTGTTTCTTTGGCTTACTCTTTTCTTGTTTGTGTATATGTGTGCAGTCATGGTTAGTTAGGTGTTGAGGGATCGGCTTGAGGCAAGGAGCCCCCAGAGAAGTAACACTCTCGTGTGTTTGATAAGAGCCTCAATGTAAGTATGTATATGTTGATTATGTATATGTTTGCATTTTATTTCGGATAAATCAGTGCCTGTTTTTCACCTAAATTGGTTATATTCTTTTTGCAGGCCGCGAAGAAGCTAAAATGAGCTCGAGAACGCAATTGTAGTGAAATCAACACCAAAAATCACGTTTTTGAAGCAAGAACACTGTTGCAGTGCTATAGCAAGCAAAAACTTGGTACAGATGGCTTTTAAGTAAAGTTAGGCTTGTTTTACGGGAGAATCTTTTCCACATCTATCATCATCTCTTTCCCATCTTGGAGGCTGTCAGCTGGGGCAACTTCACCGGAGTTAATTGAGGCCGAATCTAACTATCTAGAGAGGGAAAATCGAGGGGAGAAGCGTTATTGGGCAAGATCATCATCGATTCCACCCTTGAGAAGATTGGAGATGACGAGAGAAGCAACCCCCATTGCGACGTTCATGGAAGACATCTGCGCCTTTCCCCTTCCTCTTCTTGTTCTCATTGTTTGAGAGAGTTTTTACATGCTTTATTAGTTGTTTTCATGAACCTATCTTGTGTAGTTTCATACATGGATATCTAAACCCTAAGGTCAACGGATGTCGGTGAACCTTGGGGTGAACTTATGTTGTTGAATGCTTTGATTTGCTTAATGCATGTGGGTTGTTCATGGTTTAAGCTTGGTGCACTTTTATGTGTTGATCTTGCATGAGAACTCTACATTTCAAGTTCGAGGTTGTACTTGGCGGTGACCATCACCCTTGAACAAGACACACCTTGCTTAATGGGGATTTATGTATGAACACGCCGTGACCATCAGGTGTTTCATACCCCTACAACCATTAGGGCTGGACCTAGGTTGAGTATTGGCCATAATTAGAGATTTCCCTATGCATCTTATAATCGAAGGAGGATTTGGCGAGAAGAGATTGTGAGCCAATACTCGTATGGGATTAGGGATCATCGCCGTGACCATGGGTGTGATCTATCTCTGGATCTCTCTTGGCCTGAACCACCATGTGCTTAGCAATTCTAGCATTCTTCTAACTCTTAGTAACCTAGGGAGGATCCACATCCGTGACCTCCCTCATTTCTTGATTTTCCTCTTCTCAATCAGCTCTTTCGCAATTATTTGCTTAGTTTTACTTTAATTAGTAGTTTTAAACATCAAGTGATTTATAGGTTAGACAATGAGTGAAAAGGAAGTAAGGGTACTACTTGGGCCCAGGGAATACGACCCTCTCGTGCTCGCACGAGAGGTATTACTTGATGACCCCATGCACTTGCGGGACAACCATCAGTGTTATACTCACTTAAGTTTGTGAGTGGGACTAATTAGCATAATTCTATTAGAAAACTACAAATATCTATATATATATATTGGCTTAAGTAAAGCTTTATTGGTTTATACTTGTTTTGCTTTTTGTTAAATGATATTTATTATTATTAAAGATCTTGAAGGTATTTTTTGGTGTTTGAATGTTCATACATGACTTGTAATTGAGACCCTTCAAGGAGTTTGTGAGATCCTTGTATTTGTTTTTGAAGAGTATTGTGGTTCAAAGTGGTTGTTTTGCAAAAATTAGGTTTCCTTGTGAAAATCTTTGATTTTGTGAAATATAGATTTGAAACTCATTTTTTTTGGGATGTGGAAAAGTAACGCCTTCTATGTTGTTTCTTGTGTTAAAGTTTGTAAAATGATTTGTGTTAAAAGCTTGAGTTTTGCTTGTGCTTTTATCATTTCCTTGTGGAAATGGCTGAGGTATTGTTGATTGATGGTTATTATTGGATATTGTACTCTATGTGGAGTTGTGCTTATTGTTCAATTTGTATGGTGATACCCAACTACAGTAGGCGGTCTCCACGGCAAGCCTATTGATGTGGCGTTGTAGACCAGCTGATTACTATAACAACCAGTTCAAGTGGAAGTGTAGAGTCTTGACTAGATATTCATCGGGTAACAATTGTTACCATACTGTAAACTAATGGGTCAATATCAAGGGCATGAGTACCTTGATAGATGTGGACCTAGTCGCGGCTACGACAAAGGTTTAGAGAGGTTTCTAGAGCATTTCATGCTGGGTGTGTGTTGTGGGTTGAGTATTCTTTTGAGTTGTTATTCTCTTGCTTTTGAGCTTGAGATTTATAGCATTGTGTTTCTTTGTAGTGCCATCTTAAATTGGTGGTGAGCAAGAAAAGCCCAACTATCGCTCCTAAGAGGGTAGTCTCCCATAAATTCAATTTGGCACAAGTATTATGGTTACTTATTATAAAACTTGACAAGATCCCCTTGCGTATATCCCGCAAGTGCACAGGTTTGTCGAAGTAATAATCCCGGGTGAGCGGGTATCGAATCCACAGGGAGTAGGGAATAAAGACACTTAATTCGATTCTTAGCTATGTGGAATATCAACAATGATAAGTGTGACAATGATTCAATTCTCAACAATTAAAAGCAACAAGTAAGAGAGCAAAAGTAAGGAGGAGGTAAGGCAATCGATAAAGATGGGGTACTCGGATGATGCTTCACATAGGATAATCGCTTCAAGTGCAAGAACTCTCTATTATGCTTCCTAATCAATGCAATGGTGAGTCGTGGAAATCCTTACATACATAGTCCCAAATCTAAGGTCAACTATGCCTAACTCTATTCATGTCCCGGAGGAAAGATTAAATAACCTCTCAACCTCGCACTCGAATAAAGTTGCAATGAGCTCTAGGTTTTCCAGGTGATAAATCTCTTCCTAATTATAGACCTGACCCTTTGGTCCAGGCGGAAGGTCCCTAACCACAATTAAGCCCTAAATACTAAGATCCTCTCAACGCTTCACTCCGTTGCAAGCGGAGATTCATCCCTTAGACCATTCACTCTATTATGGCCGCAAAGAACTCGAGGAACGGATGTAGAATCTATCAGGTCGGAGGGGAAAGGGGACGCTCCTGTACCTCTCGACTCACCCTCTCAACCCTCTCCAACCTAGCTTTGTCTAACGCTCGTGGTGTGTCACTCACTCACAAGGTTACCAACAAGAACTCTCAACCCTAGTGTCACTCTAGGGGAAATGTTCATACAATCAAGCATTCAAGGTTGGAACTCACAATAAACATCAATTTATTGAAAGCATAATAAAAAAGTTCAATGAAACGAATACATCCTAGGGTTCACAATCACCCAAGTAACCACTAGGGGTTTAGCTCTCCATGGAGCTAAGTGCAATCAAAGAAATCGAATGTAAAAGCAATGAATCCATAAAGAAACCCCCTCGATGGTCGTATCGATGGTCTTGTAGAGAGTCCTCTACTCGTCGTAAGGGATCCTTTGTCCGGCCTAGGATACACCTCGCCGGATTGATGCCGACGAAAGCTCTCCCAATAACCTTCTTCCAAACGACGCGCGATGTCAGAGCAGTAGAACCTCTCCAAAAACCTATCCAATACCCCTCAAAACCCTCACCGAAGCCTTCTCTCAAGTTGGGGAAAAGATGGAGAAAAGAATACAAAAATCGGGGCTGATTCGGCTTTAAATAGGGCTGGAATCGGGCGACTACACGGGCATGGATGCTTCACGTGCCCGTGAGGAATTTCCACACGGGCGTGGGTAATTTCCACACGCCCGTGTGGATTCTCTGAAACTGCCATTTTCGGCCGGCTGTGAACAGTAACTGCTACAGTACTATGCCAAAAAATACTCCCGAATCCACTTTTCATCGAGGTAACATAAACGGGCACACGTTTATGCCGTGGATAGCTTTGCTTCTTCAATGACGGATAAGTTGATGGAGATCTTGTTCTATGTGCATAAGTCAGAATGCTTGAGTGTGACTGCCCTTGTACCCCTCCAAATGGTTGTGTAAACTCAAATACGGGGAGGTTGGCACGCACTCTAGCATCTCGCACCCGACTTATATCTTCGCGTTTGAACCTTAGCAAGATTTCCTCCAAAATCGGTGCATTGTGATCCACATTGGCTTCTTTCCTTCATAATTGGTTTCACAACCCTAACTGCATAAAAGTAATATAAAAACACACATATTAATGTAAAAACCCGAGTAAAGTAATGCTCAATATAAGGAAAGAATGCTTCGCATTCATATCACACAAGCACTTATCAAAACTCATGCTATTTACTTTGTCATACTTATAATTGGAACTATTTTGATTTATATCTTAAATGGTGGAAGTTTTGCTTCATGCTTAGCTTGTTTTCATAATTTGAAAACCATAGTTGGAGTAAAAGACTTTCTTTACACTATCTTTTGTTACATTGTATTGATGATTTCTATTATATGTATTTATTTTCTAAACTATTGGTATAATTGGTAAAACCTTATTTGGATGATTTATATCGTCTATCTTGGCATATTCTTATAGAGTTGTGCTAACCCACTCACCAAGTAACTTTAGTTTCTCACCCCTCTTTCTTCTTCCAAGGCGGTTACAAGTAGTAGCTGCGACTGTGTGGCAGTGTGCTGAGCATTTGTTACCTTCCTACATTTTGTGTTTCCCTTTCTATTCATGTATGCTATTTTGGCCTTGAACATGTTAATTGAGTCTTGGATCCACTAGTAGGTCAAAAACTATGTTGCATGGTTTTGTATTTTAACAACTTTTAAACTTTTTGAGTATGAGCATTTGTAGTTGTCGTTGTTGCTTCTGTATGTGCTTGTGCATCTCTTTATTTTCCATACTCATTGTCATTGTTGTTGTTATTGTTGTTATTACTTCCGCTGTGTATCATTGTGCTTCTGCACTCTATATCCGTGTTAGATATTATCGAATTTCAAGTTTGTTGAGTAGCCTTGAGTGTCCCAAGGGTTGAGAAGCAGGGTGCCCCTACTTGGGATTGTCTCGGCGGTTGTCGTGTCCTGTGGGCCTACGGGTCGGGGCGTGACAATAGCCCTTATGTAAGTGACTAGCTCCTAAATATAGAGGAGTAGGTATTCACATATCTCCTTACGAATGCATTATGTTTTGTTAACATCTCTATTAGATTACCCTAATTTAGAGGTGTTTTGCACATTCTCACACATACTCGGGCTCTCTCTAACTAAGTGTGTGACTAGTCATAGTTTCAAGCCCTAAATAAACCTATGCTCACTCATTAGTGTCTAAATGTATGTATTATAGTATATGTATTTAATACTTCTAGCATGTATTTTTATATGAATGGATGCCCGTTTTGTGCTTAATCTACTATTATTTGCTTTGCAGGGCATGAAAATGCCATGGAAGACACGAAGATATGATTTGGGCGGAAAAAGAGAAGAAAACCAGGCCACGGTACTATAGCATATTTACTGTAGCTGGAGTACTATAGTAGTGGCACCGTAGCAAGATTAATGTAGCCAATATTGTAGCACCTGGATGATTTTCAAATCAGGAATTGATCTAAGCCATACGGCCTCAATGCTGCCCAGGATTGACCCCGGGATGAACACTGTAGCATGAGAAGAATGGGTTTTGGTTGGTCCATACTGCCTCAATGAGGCCACCATTGACCCCCTCATTCACCCCGGCATGGCATGTTTTTGTAGAGTTTTGGTCTCTTTATGAGGGATATACGGCCTCTATATGGGAGATATACTTGGGGGGTTTATGAGGGCATTAGAGGAACTTCTCGGGGGAGCTTAGAGAGCTTCGGGAGTAGCCAACACTTGGGGAAGAAGAGGAAGAACGAAGACATCTTTGGAGAGCTTTGGCTTGAGGCTTGGAGGTGATCAAGGGCTTGAACTTCAAGGGGAGAGCTTCACCATCAAGGGAAGAGGAGCATTCGGCACTCATTTGGCTAGAGGAAGTGTTATTCGGCCGGTATTGCTCTTCTTCATCATCATTTGGACTAGGGAGTGCTACTTATGCATTTGTTTCTTGTTTTTCTTGATCTTGCTATACTTGTTTGTATGATGGCACACTAGACCCCCAAGGCCATCGAATGTAGGTGAACCTTGGGTGGGTTCATCATGTATTTTGGATGCTATACTCTTATTTGATATTCATTTGGTTGATTTATATTTGGCTCATTATTATTCATGTCTAGAACTATTAAATGGAGAGATCCTTAGTTCTTTGTTGAGTTGTACATGTAGATGTAACCTACTCATATGTACTAGATCCTTAATGAGCTAGAAGGGGTATTTATGGATCGATATGCCGATAAATTGGATGTCAGTAGCCCCTCCAAATCTTAAGGATAGACTTAGTTTAAGTATGTCCTTATTGCGAGATTTTCCCTACACTTAATACGATCGTAGGAATGTGATTAGGGAGAGATCCTTATTGACATTCGTATGGGATTAGGGTTCAATTGCCGATAAATTGGGATTGGACTAATCTTGAGATCTTTCAGTATAAATCACCCCTGCCTTGATATTACTATGCATCCATATATTATGATGACCCCTCAAGGGGATCCTCATCCCTAGGCCTCTGTATCCCATTGTTGCTCTTGTGATCTACTGTGTTGCTTGTAGTTTTTATTCTTGCAAGTTGTTTGTATTATCTCACTTGTTAGAGTGGTAAATTTTGCTTAAGTTGTAAGGTTAGATAATAGGTGATGGAGGAGTAATAGGAGCTCCTTAACCTCGTTGAATACGACCCCTATGTCACTCAGAAGGTATTACTTGCGATCCCGCACACTTGTGGGCAAGCAATCAAGTATTTGGCGCCGTTGCTGGGGATTTAAGGAATTCTAGGAAACTTATAGCTTATTACTTTAACCATTTTTATTTTCTTTTATTTCTTCTTTTCATTTATCTTATTTCTTTTGAGCTTAACTTTTTATATCTTTCATGACTTTGCAAGGTACAGTGCATCACACGAGCAAATCCATCAAACCTAGTCAAACCTGACAGTTAAATTGAAATGACCTTGCATCAAAGATTGAGAGAAGTGGGTGAAGGCTCAAGTGAATGAAATTATTGAAGTTGAGGATAGAGAATCTATAGTCATGGCCGAGGAAAGTCATACCTTACCCGAATATGAAAGGCGACAATTCACGGGCGAAGAATTCAGTGTTCAAGCACCATCCATCGTCACAAACAATTTTAAAATCAAGGCAAGCACCATCAGCATGATCCAAAATTCAGTCCAATTTAATGGTCTTGTGAATGAAGACACTCATGATCATCTTTCCTGCTTTCTCCAAATCTGTTCTATTTTCAAGATAAACGGAGTGACAGACGACGTAATCTGGCTGTGACTATTCCCATTCAGTTGGAGAGATGGAGCATACCGGTGGCTCACATCCTTACCACCGAGATTGACAAAATATGGAAAGATATGGTTGGAAATTTTTTGGGAAGGTACTTTCCTCCTAGCGAAGAGACGAAGCTAAGGTAAGAAATTTAAGCATTTAAGCAAGGAGAGTCGGAAACATTATTTGAAGCATATGAGAGATTCAAAGACCTCTTTCGAAGATGTCCCAATCATGGCTTTGCTTCTTGGATGCGGGTTCAGATCATCTACGACGGGTTGAACTATGTAACTTGTCACCTAATTGATGCCGTAGCTGGTGGATCTCTTAGCAACAAGTACCCCGATGAAGCCGAGCAACTCCTTGAATCAATGGTGAGCAATGAGTCTCATTAGGCCTCAAGAGGTTCACCACAGAAAGGGGCCAGACTTTATGAAGTTAGTGCCAATGATGCTCTTGCCACAAAGGTTGATGTGTTATCTCGGAAGCTAGACATGCTGACAACACCCCTTGCGTGTGACCTGCAAGTGCACAGATTTTTCAAAGTAATAAATCCCAAGTGAGTGGGGTATCATATCCACAGAGAGTAGGGAATAAAAATACCTAAATTTCTACTTAACCAAGTGAAGATAAATAATGATTGTGTTGATAAGATGCGATGTAAATAGAAATAAAAGGAACAAGAATGAGAGGCTCAGGTAAGTGAGAGGTAAGGCAATTGATAGAAGTGGGGTACTCGGATAACGCTCCCCCTAGGACTTATGCTTCAAGTATAAGACCTAACATTATAATTCTTAATTAATGCTCAATGAGTCGTGGAAATTCTAAAGCACAAGATCCCAAACCTAAGGTTAACTGTGACTAACCCTACACTGTGTTCCGGAGGAGAAATCGCTCAGTCTCAACACCTCACACTGCACAAAGTTGCATGGAGTTCTAGGAATTCCAAGTGATAAACCCTATTTCTATGTGTAGATCTAATTCTTTGGTCCAGGCGAAAGACCCCTAAGTACAATTAAGCACCAAATACTAAGGTCACTTCAACACTTCACTCTGTTGCTCACGCAACTAAGCCCCAGTGGAATTCATCCCTTAGCACTTCACTCTATAGTAACCGGAGAGGAAAGGGGACGATCCGCTAGAAAGGGGACGATCCGCTACCTCTCGACTCACCCTCTTAGCCTTCTCCAATCTAGCTTTGTCTAACCCTAATGGCATGTCATCCATCCACAAAGATTACCAACATTGACTCTCAATCCTAGTGTCACTCTAAGGGAGAAATCATTCAACAAGCATTCAAGATTGGAACTCAAATAAAAGCATCAATTAATGAAAGCATAGTGGAAAGTCAATGAAACAATTACATCCTAGGGTTTACAAAATCTAACAACCCACTAGGGGGTTTAGCTCTCCATGGAGCACAATACAATCAATAATGAAATCAAAAATAAAGATAAGCAATCCATAGGAAAACCCCCTCTGTATTCGTGATGATGGTCTTGTGGAGTAGCCTCGTCTTCTCCAAAGGTCCTCTTGTCCGGCCTAGGGCACACCTCGCTGAATAGGTACCGACAAAAGCTCCCTCAATAACCTTCTTCCAAACGAAGCGCAGTGTCAAATCCGGAGAACCACTATAAAGACTTCCCAAAAGTCTCTCAAAATGCTAACCGACAGCCTCTCAAAAGATGAAGACAAGTTGGAGAGAAAGGGGAAAGAAGATCTCCAAAATCGAGTTGAATCACGGCTTAAATAGGGCTGGAATCAGGCATCCACACGCCCCTATGGATGTTCAACACAGGTGTGGGTAATTTTCACATGGCCTTGTGGATTGTCTAGAAATCTGATTTTCGGCCGGCTGTGAACAGTAACTCCACCGAAGCACTCCTAATTCTATACTTTTCATCGAGACAACATAAATGGGCACACGTTTATACCGTAGATCGTAACTCTGCTTCAATCAAAAGCCTCTTTAGTGAAGATCTTGATATCAATACACAAGTCGGGATACACAAATGTGACTGCCTTCGTGCCCTTCCAACTCATTGTAATGGCTTGAATATACAGAGGTTGGCACACAATCACGTATCTTAGAGCCACACTTGTGTCTTCGCGTTTGTTCCTTCCAAGATTCCACCAAATAGTGCATTCACGATTTACTTTTGGCTTCTTTTCTTAATACTTAGCTTCACAACCATACATGCACAAAAGAACACAAATACACATGTATTAGCACTTAAACATGATAAAAGTAATGCTTACCGTAAGGAAAGAACACTTCGCATTCTTAACACACAAGCACTCACCAAACTCCCCCACACTTAAGCTTTTGCTTGTCCTCAAGCAAAAATAAAATATTGAAGCATAGAAGAAGGAAATATTGAAGTGCTCGGCCTTAGGTTCAACAAAGCATGTAACGGAAGTATTCTACAAGTAAGGAAAATTTCAACACTAAATACGAAAAATCAATGCTATAGCTAAAAACTCGAATAAAAAAGGACAACAAACCCGAGATCGTGTAAGTGTGTGTAAACTCACTCATGTAAACCCAAAGTATACTCCTCAATGTTCCAAGTATAAGGGACTTATTTAATTACAAAACATAACAAAACGAAAAGATTATAGTAGCTTTATACATCCTCTAAGGTAGCCCTTTCTGAAGCGGCCTTTAAGGTGGCTTTCATACTTTTGAGGTGGTAGTTGTTTACACCGGGGTGGTAGCTTTCACTCATCCCATGAGATAGCTCTTCCTCTCATTATGACATAAATAGTATCTGACTTATGAGAGTAGCTTCATACTTTATAGGTGGTAGCTCTTTCCACCCAAAATGCACAACTAAACAATATATCTATTTTTTTTTCTTTCTTTTCTTTTTCCAATTTTTTTCAGCAAAATAGAACAAGAAACAAGACTAATTATTCCCTTAAACATCAAACTTGAGTTTCCAAAAGAGTTTCATGAGCGAGTGGTGCAACAAGTGTCAATCGGGCAAAAATTCCTAGAAATTCAAGTAAAAACTAGAGCATGAGAACATTCAATGCTAAAAATTCTCCTAGACTCAAGAATACAAGCATTGCAACTAAGGTAAACCGCCATTGGCTACGTGAGCATGTATATCAGTCAAAACTCATGTAAAAGACATGTGCAAAGTAAACTCCCCACCCCACACTTAAGATGTACATTGCCCTCAATGTACACATGCAAGAATAATAGAAAGTATAGCAATCAAGAAAAACATGTGGGAGTGGGCAATCGAAACAATACTCCCCTGACTCCTAGTGTTACGTTTGATGGAGCTAAATCCTTGGGAGTAAAGTTCCAGCAGGTTGTTAAGCACACAAGGCCCACATTGGCCATGTCCATGACTAGTTCTCAATTCCCATACTGACAAGACCATCTGCACGCATACAAAAGGGGGTTCAATGAAGCTCGATCAAAACAAAAACAACTCAAGTATATAAAAGATAAAGCAATGAAATACAACTCGAGACAAAAATAGAAGATAAACTCAGAAGGAAGATCCTTTCTTAGTGTACAAGTCCAAAATAAAATGCGAAAGTAAAGAAGAGAAAGATGAGTCAAGTGTCGGTGTCATCTAGTGTCAGCTCTGCTGCTGCTGCCTTTGCCAGGTCGAATGGCACCAATGGAGATAGAGATGGTGATGCTGGCGGGGTCTGAGGGGTCCTCGGTCTCATGATGAGAGGTGAGGACGTGTCAAGACGTGCCATCATCCCTGTGTACTGTGCAACCTGTGTAGCCCAAACCTCGGTGATCTCTGTTCGAAGAACACCCACAATACACTTAAGCTTCTCAAAATGATCATGGGCTCGAGAAGGAGTATAAGTGTGTACCAGGCAGCAGGGAGTCTGCCACTATGTGCCCCAGGTGAATCGGCACATTTCGGGCCATGGAATATAAATAAAGTAAGTCCTGCCAGCTCAAAACACCTATGTTGTCGCCTTGGCCATTCACAGATCTGCTAATGACTAAAAGTAAGTATTTGTAACTCAGCCAGGACAAACAAGAGGCCTTGGACACTCCCGGTTCATACTGTCCCTTTCTACATAAGCCTCAGTATGCTTGTTGCGGGGTTAGGGTACTGGAGTAATCCGTCGGCAAGTGTTCGTACTCCTTTGTGTATGTGTATCTGTCATCATACAAGCCCATACGAACTAAAAACTCGGTAACACTCATGCTAAACTGGTGTCCAAATGCTCTGAACTGTATGACATCAATGATATTGAATCTCACATACGACTAGTCGACTCAAAAGATGCTAATACCTCCAATGTCAATGCGAGGAAAAATGGCTGTTGAATCATCAATAACCTACGTCAGTTCCCCACGGCTAATAGCTCATCTATCTCATCAGCCAGCTGATAAATGCCTAAATGTATATATTTTATATGTATTAATCTTGTATCATTTATGAATATGTTAACGAATTGATGCCCGTTTTATGTCTAAATTGGTTATTTCGGTGTTGCAGGTTTTAAATGAGTCGAACGATGCTCAAAAATGTAAATCGGATGAATTCGACACCAAAAACGGCATTTTTGGGGTCCCAGCACTGTAGCAGTATTGTAGCAGGTCATTGTTCTTGCTGCGGGCATTTGGCTGTGAGCTTCACGGGCTCCATGCGCCCGCATGGATGCCCGCATGGACTGACGGGATATAAATGAAACCGATTTTTCTAGGGCAAAGGGAGGAGTTTTTGGGAGAGTTCTTGGAGCCGATTTTCACCAGTCTTTAGGAGGCAAGATCACACGTTTTGGAGAAGGGAAATCAAAGGGAGAAGCTCAGTTTTGGCTAGATCTGCATCGATCTCTTCTTAGGGAGTTTGTAGACGACGAGGGAAGCCGCCCCCATCGCGGCGTCCGTGGAAGCATTTCCACCTAGCTTGGCTTGTCTTCCTACTTCTATTGTTTGAGGGAGTTTTCTTATGCCATTTGTAGTTGTTTTCATGGACTTGTTGCTTGTATTTGTTCGCATGGACAAGTAGATCCCAAGGTCACCGGATGCCGGTGAACCTTGGGGTGAACTTGTGTATTTGGATGATTTAATTTTGTCTATTGCAATTGTTGTGTATTTGTGATTCATTCTTGGTGCATTTGATGTGTTGCTTACATGAGAACTCTGTAAACCAACTGCTAGGTTGTACTTGGTAGCGTGACCATCGCCCTTGTACTAGACACACCAAGTTTGGAAGGGATTCATGTACGAATACGCCGTGACCATCGGGTATTCTGTACCCCTCCACCATTAGGGCTAGACCAAGTTGTGTTCCGGCCCAAATTAGGGATTTTCCCACTTGTTAATGCAATCGTATGAGGATTTGATCAGAAGAAATTCCGTGTTAATACTTATACCGGATTAGGGGTTAATTGCCGTGACCATCGGGTTGATCTAATTTAGGAAATCTCTAGGTCCAAACCTTCAATTGCATGACATTCTTAGCATCCTTTGCACTTTAGTAGCCCCTAGGGAATCCGCATCCGTGACCATTTCTTTCCCCTGATTTTATACCCCTACCTTATCATAGACTCCATTTGTAGTTCTTTTATTTCAAGTAATAGATTAGAGAAACCCTTCGAATCATTCGGCTAGACAATACGCAAAGAGGAAGTAAGAGTAGATTCTTGGGCCCAGGGAATACGACCCTCTCGTGCTCGCATGAGGGGTATTACTTGACGACTCCGTGCACTTGCGGATCGCTCATTACCAGCACATTTCCTCACTGAACCTCTCTCAGCGGAGCTAAGTCCACAAAATGAGACTGTCCAAACCTGAGTCTCAATAACCACTCAAATCGAGTCTGGTGCTCAGGATTCGAGAACTCAATGTGCTCCAACTCAGGTGAAGTCTCCTTAGGATGCTTACCCTCTTGTTTCTTTGAACGAGGTGCCATATTTGAAAAAATTAAAGAAAGAATGATCAAAGAAGCTCACAAAATAATATTGCAGGAATCTACACGGTCGTGTGGAAATTCCCCACAGCCGTGTGGATTTACGGTGTGTGAAAACCACATGGCTGCTCATCCAAATTCCACAAATACAGCAAAAATTTTGTTTCTAATCTCACTCTAAGCATGTATAGATCATGTTATCATAGAAATGGAACATTATTCACCATTTTGAATCATTTAAAATCAAGTGTGTAGAAGAAGAGAAAGAATAAGGGTTTACCGACGAGAAGAAGATGAAAATTTTGGAAATCTGCAGAAAAACTCGCTTTAAACCTTGTAAACTCGACCGTGAGAGGTCGGGAGAGTGAAAAGAGTAAATTTTCTGAGCGATTAGGAGAATGACAATAGAGATGTGAGATGAGCTCTTAAGGAAAACTCGCGTTTCTTGGAATTCTACACATCAACACGGGCATGTGGAAATAACCCACACCTGTGCGACTCCACAGGAGAGACCCACAGGGGCAGACGCACGTCCCTGTGTGCTCTCTGGATAACACCCTATGCTTCTGTACGCAACCACACGGGCGTGCAGAAACTCCCCATGCCCGTGCGCCCGATCCACAGTGGCATCTCCACTCCCCTACAGCTCCTCTGTCCAACCGAGAAAATTCTCTAACTGTTTCCCACGCCCGTGTGGAATTTTCACACGGGCGTGGAACTTCACAAGGCCTGTTCATAGGGACAAACGCACGCCCCTGTATATTCTCAGGATGGAAAAGAGCTCATCTGTAGAGATCCACACGGGCGTACAGAAATTACCCATGCCCGTGTGTTTATCACATGATCATCCACAGAGGCGAGTTCACGCCCATGTGTCTTCTCAGGAAAAATGCTAAGTCTCTGCAGGATGCTCTGTTCCTCAAGTTCTTTGTGGCCATAATAGAGTGAATGGTCTAAGGGATGAACCTCCGCTGGGGCCTAGTTGCGCGTGCAATGGAGTGAAGCGTTGAGGTGATCTTAGTATCTAGGGCTTAATTGTGGCTAGGGACCTTCCGCCTGGACCAAAGGGTTAGGTCTAAATCTAGGAAGAGATTTATCACTTGGAATCCCTAGAGCTCATTGCAACTCTATGCGAGTGCGAGGTGTTGAGATTGTTCGATTTCTCCTGCGGGACATGTATAGAGTTAGGCATTGTTGACCTTAGATTTGGGACTATGTATGTAAGGATTTCCATAACTCACCGTTGCATTGATTAGGAAGCATAATAGAGAGTTCTTGCACTTGAAGCGATTATCCTAGGTGAAACATCATCCGAGTACCCCATCTTTATCGATTGCCTTGCCTCCTCCTTACTTTTGCTCTCTTACTCGTTGCTTTTAATTTCTGAGAATTGAATCATTACCACACTTATCATTGTTGATATTCCACATAGCTAAGAATCGAATTAAGTGTCTTTACTCCCTACTCCCTGTGGATTCGACCCCGCTCATCCGGGATTATTACTTCGACAAACCCGTGTACTTGAGGGATATAAGCAAGGGGACTTTGTCACATACAAAGAGAGCATTCTACAAGTAAGGGAAATTTCAACACTAAATACGAAAAATCAATGTTCTAGTTAAAAACTTCAATAAAAAAGGACGGCAAACCCGAAATCGTGTAAGTGTGTGCACTCACTCAAGTCAACCCAAAGTATACTCCTCAAAGCTCCACGTACAAGAGCCTTATTTATCTACAAAAGGTGATAAAAATTCAAAAAGGGTATTAGCTTCACACATCCTCTAAGATAGCCCTTTCCAAAGCGGCCGCTAAGGTGGCTTTCACACTTTCGAGGTGGTAGCTCTTTCTACCGGGATGGTAGCTTTCACACATCCCATGAGAAAGCTTTTTCTCTCATTAGGGCCTAACTAGTATCCGACTTATGAGAGTAGCTTCATACATCATCGGTGGTAGCTCTTTCCACCTAACAAACACAACTAAACAACAAAACTATTTTGTTCTTTCTTTTCATTTTTCCATTTTTTTTCAGAATTAACACAAAAAACAACTAAAACTAGTTCCTTATACATCAAACATGAGTTTCCAAAAGAGTTCAAAGAGTGAGTAGTGCAGCAAATGTCAATCGGGCAAAAATTCCTACAAATTCGAGCAAAAACTAGAGCATGAAAATTCAACGTTAAAAATTCTAATAAACTCAAGAATACAATCAATGTAACTAAGGTGAACCGTCATTGGCTATGTGAGCATGTATATCAATCAAAACTAGTATAAAAGAGATGCGTGCACTATGAAACTCCGCCCCAACACTTAAGTTGTACATTGTCCCCAATGTACGTACACATGCAAGCTCATTCATAATGTAAATCAATTAAATTCAAATGTGGGAGAGGCAATCAAAACAATACTCCAACGGGTTGTGAAACTCACACGGCTAAGTGCCGAAACACCTTGGCGGTGCCCATGACACAGTCTCAATTACCATGATGACAAGACCATTTGCATGCATACATGAGGGGGTTCAGTGAAGCTCAATAAAAACAAACATAACTTGAGTATATAAAAGATAAGACAATGAATACAAGTCAAGATACAAAATGAAAATAAACTCAGAAGGAAAGTCCTTTCTGAGTATACAAGTCCAAAATAAAATATCAAAGTAAAAGTTGAGGAAAATAAAATCAAGTGTCAATGTCGAGCTCTGGCTCTGCTGCTGTTGGTGCTAGATCAAGGGGTGCTAGTGGAGGTAGTGAATGAGATGCTGGAGGGCTGGGGGTCTGCTTCTCAATAACTGTCGTAAGAAGTCAAAATGGGCCATCATATCGACATACTGTGCTGACTATATCGACAGCATCTCGATGAACTTAGACCGCAATACACTCACAGTGCTCTCGAGCCTCTCTATACAATCATAGGCTCCTGAAAGGGTACCTGGGCACCCTGAGGTCTAGGTCATCGTCGGTGCGTAACCCTCCACTGCATCCGTGCCATCGTAGGCGCTCTCAGTGGTGGTAGTGGCTAAAATGTAAGCTCCAGGCCCATATCTGCACACCACTCCCATCATCGTGAGAGTATCGAGTCTAAGCGGAGAGGGAATAACTGTCCGATCGGTATCCCGAAGAGCATCACGGAGACCCATCCCCAGAATAAGTCTAGTAATGTAGGGACCAACAAATAATACTCCTACTCTCCCATTCTGGCCCCGGTATCGCATGTAATCTGCCACAACATGCCCCAGATGAATAGGTACGGGCCTAGCCATTGAATACAGATAAAGCAAACTTTGTCGGCTCAGAGTACTAGTGTTATCACCTAGGCCATCCACACATCTGCTAATGATAGCGGATAAATATCTATAGCTCATCCGAGACAAACATGTGGCCTTGGATACTCCCGGTTCATGCTTCCCATGTTCGCACAAGACTCGGTATGCCTGCTGTGGGCTCAAGGTGCCAAAGTAATCTATTGGTAGATGTCCATACTCCTCAGTTTCTATATATGCCTCGTCATACAAGCCCATGCAAACTGAAAACTCAGAAATACTTATAGCAAATTAACGACCGAACACTCTAAATTGTATGTCATCCACAAACGCAAAAGATGCCAGCACATCATAAGTCAGCGGCAAAAAAACTGGATCTCGTATAGACAACGACCTCTGCAAGCCTCCTACGGCTATTAGCACCTCCAACTCCCTGATTAACTCATCACCCTGCTGGACCCCACTTAGCACACTCAGGTCCGCGAACTAGGATTCGCCAAACCTAAGCTTTGATAGCCACTTGAAACGAGCTTGATGTTCAGGATTCAAAATTACAATGTGTGCTAACTCGGGTGAAGGCTCCCTAGGGCGCTTGCCTTCTTGCCTCCTTGAGTACGGTGCCATTCCTACGATAAATGAGGAAGAAATGATCAAATAAACTCAAAAATAGCATACTGCAGAATTCCACACGGGCCTGTGGAAATTACCCACGCCCGTGTGGATCTGCGGGTTGTGAAAACCGCACGGTTGTGCACCAATTCTCCAAAAATTCAACTTAAAACCATCCCTAAGGACTTCCTAAACATGCATAAGACATTATATCATGAAAATTGGCACAACTCAAGATCCTCAATCCAATAAAAACCCAGGATTTGCGAAGAAAAGAGGATAAGAAGGGTTACCGATGAAATAGATGATAGTACTATAAAAATTGGCACGAAATGTGAAGAAAAAAATCCTCCAAAACAACGGTGAAGGGCCGGGAAGTTGATCAGGAGTGGTTTTCGGGTGATTGGAGATGATGAAGAAGAGAATCCACAAAGATTTTTAAAGAAAAACTCGCGTCTCTTGGAATTCTGCGCATCCACAGGGGCGTGCGGAAATTACACACGCCCGTGTACCTCCATAAGAAAGCTTCACAGGGGCAGGTGCACGCCCCTGTCGGCTTTCAGGAAAACCTTCATTGCCTCTAAACGTAAATACACAGGCGTGTGAGAAATACCCACGCCCGTGCGCCCGACCCACAGGGGCAGCCGCACGCCCCTGTTGCTGCTCTGGACATCCGAGAAAAATTGCTAAGTGTTCCGCATGCCCGTGTGGTAATTCCACATGGGCGTGGGCATTCACAAGCCCAACTCACAGGGGCAAGCGCATGCCCCTGTGACTTCTTGGGATGAAGAGAGTTCAATTGTAGAGATTCGCACGGGCGTGCTGAAATTACCCACGCCCGTGCGATTTTCACAAGGTCGCCCACAGGGGTGAGTCCATGCCCCTGTGCTTTCTCTGGATGAGCTCGCAATACAAAACCACAAGCGTGTGTTAATTCCACATGCTTGTGTGTTTTCTATGGATGCCTTAGAAAATTCTGCGGGCTCAGCAGAAAATTTCTGAACATGTTTACACACTTAGAGCCTGCCCCAATATGCAATTTACAACAGTGAAAAACATGAGAAATAACTCAAATGACCAAAACTTCACCAAATTCACATGAAAACACATGATGAACTTGAAAACCCATGATAAAATCACAGCAGAAATATAAAACATCAAGACACCAACACTCAACAATTTATTCAAGCAACACTAAACTGCCAAATTAAGAAAACAGTAAACACTTCGGTTGCCTCCCAAGAAGCGCTTGTTTAACATCACTTAGCTTGATGTACCTTGTCTTACCTCACGTTGGTTTATGAAGGAAAAGTACTTCCTTGTTGTTATTACCAACCTCTCCTTCGTAATATGGCTTCAGCTTGTGTCCATTAACCTTAAGTGTATCATTCTCCGGATGAGTGATCTCAACAACTCCATGAGGTGAAACTTCGGTTAACGTATAAGGACCAAACTATCTAGACTTCAGTTTTCCTGTGAATAACCGTAAATGAGAATTGAATAGTAACACTTGATTGCCCACTCTAAACCCTTCGGATTCTTGATATGCTTGTCATGCCATTTCCGAATTCTTTCCTTATAAATCCTAGCATTCTCATATGCTTTGATTCGCCATTCATCTAGTTCATTGAGATGTAACATTCTTTGTTCCCCCGACTTGCTCAAATCAAAATTCATAGTTTTGATTGCCCAATATGCTTTATGCTCTAACTCCACAGGTAAATGACAGGATTTTCCGTACACCAAATTGTAGGGAGTAGTCCCTATCGATGTTTTGTACGCTGTTCTATGAGCCCAAAGTGTGTCATCTAACCGTTCAGACCAATCCCGCTTCCCTTCTTCCATGGACTTAGTTAAAATCCTCTTGAGCTCCCTATTTATAACTTCCACTTGTCCTCTCGCTTGCGGGTGATAGGGGATAGCAAGATATTGATGTACTCCATAGCACTTCAATACTTTCTCAAGTTGTGTTACAAAAATGGGTTCCTCGATCGCTAATGATGATTCGTGGAGACCCAAATCGATTGAAGAGCCTCTTTAGAAATTTCACCACAGTTCTTGCATCATTAGTTTGAAGAGCTTGAACCTCCACCCATTTAGAAACATAGTCAATTGGCACCAAAATATATTGATTACCATTAGACTTCGGGAATGGTCCCATGAAGTCAATTCCCCAAACATGGAACACCTCGCAGAACTGCATCGGATTCTGAGGCATTTCATCCCGTCGCAATAGGTTTCCAACCCTTTGACAACTATCACAACAAAGAATAAACTGATGAACATCATGAAATAAAGTTGGCCAATAGAAACCAGCGGCTAGAACTTTCTCAGCAGTTCTGCTCGAAGCATAATACCCTCTAACAGGACCCGAATGACAATGTGCAATAATGCTCCAACCTTCCTTCCTAGAAGCACATCTGCAAACCACATGGTCTGTACAAATACGGAATAGGTAGGGATCATCCCAAAAATAGTTCTTCAAGTTACTGAAAAACTTTTTCTTTTGTTGAAAACTGAGGCCTTGCTTCAGTACCTTTCCTGATAAATAATTTCTAAAATACGCGAACCATTGAGTATCTTCTGACTCTGACTCCTGTACTACATACAGATGTTCCTTAGGGAAGAAATCATTGATTTCCTTGCTTGCCGGTTCCTGCCCCTCACAACCTTCTAATTTTGAAAGATGATCTGCGATCACATTTTCGGTTCCCTTCTTATCTTTTATTTCCATATCAAATTATTCTATCAATAAGATCCAATGAATTAATCTTGGCTTTGTGTCAGCCTTGTTCATGAGATAACAGAGTGCCGAGTGATCAGTAAATACTGTGACCCTAAATAAAATGAGGTATGGCCTGAACTTGTCAAAAGCGAACACCACTGCTAACAACTAATTTTTGGTGGTTGTATAATTCTCTTGGGCACTTGTGAGAGTCTTGCTCACATAATAAATTGGTCGAAACTGCTTATCTTTCCTTTGTCCCAAAACTACTCCGACAATGTAATCACTTGCATCACACATGAGCTCAAAGGGTTCATTCCAATCTGGTATAGTTAAAATTCGTGCTTGCACTAATCGCTCCTTCAACATATTGAATGCACTCAGACAATTATCCCCAAAATCAAAAGGAGCATTTTTTTCTAGGAGTTTGGTCAAAGGTTGCATGATCTTCGAGAAGTCCTTGATAAAACTTTTGTAAAAACCTGCATGGCCCAAGAAACTGGGGATCCCTTTAACATTTGTAGGTGGAGGAAGCTTTTCAATGACCTTAATCTTTACCCTATCCACCTCTAAGCCTGCTCGGGAAATCTTATGTCCAAGGACAATGCCTTCTTGGACCATAAAATGACATTTCTCCCAATTTAAGATGAGGTTTGTTTCTTCACACCTCACTAGCACTCTTTCCAAATTCTTCAAGTATATGTCGAAAGAGTCCCCAAATACAGAAAAATCATCCATGAACACCTACATAATATCTTCCAAAAGATTATCAAAAATGGCTGTGATACAGCGCTGAAATGTTGCTGGTGCATTACACAACCAAAAAGGCATTCTTCAATAAGCAAAAGTGCCATAAGGGCAAGTAAATGTGGTCTTCTCCTGATCTTCTAGAGCTATGGGGATTTGAAAGTATCCTGACATGCCATCAAGGAAGCAATAGAATTGATGCCATGCCAATTGTTCCAGCATCTGATCTATAAATGGTAATGGGAAATGATCTTTTCCAGTGGCATCATTTAATCTTCTATAATCAATGCAGACTTGCCATCTTGTAACCATCCTAGTTGGAATCAATTCATTCTTTTCATTTCTCACCACTGTTATTCCCCCTTTCTTCAGAACCACTTGAGTTGGACTCACCCATGCACTATCGAATATAAGGTAGATAATTTCAGCATCCAGGAGCTTCACCAACTCCGCCTTGACGACTTCCTTCATATTCGGATTTAACCTCCACTAAGGTTGGATCACCTATTTGTAATCATTTTCTATTAAGATTTTATGAGTACAGAATAATGGATTTATGCCCTTAATGTCGGAGATCTTCCAAGCAATAGCCGATGTATGCCTTTTCAACATGCTAACAAGCCTTCCCTTTTGATCCTCTAACAAGTTTGAAGCTGCAATCACTGGGAGTTTAGATTCTTCCATAAGGAAGGCATACTCTAAATGTGCTGGTAAGGTTTTAAGCTCAAGTTCTGGTGGTTCGTCAATCAAAGGGCACAGCCTACTCTCCTTCAATTCGTCAGTCTCTTAAAAGTCCTTCGCCTCATGTTCGCAATCATTCTCCCCTTCTTCTACTTGTAAATGTGTTTTGGTGTGGTCTTCTATGGCAAACAATGCTTCCATTCCACAACACTTTCCTCCTGACATCAACACACACAAAGAGAAAAGTTCCTGCTTTTGTTCATGATAAGATGAATCAAATTGAGCTAGGACCCTCTCCAGACTTTCCTCTAAGTGATCATTCATTGATCCCAATGCCGATCTCTCAAACTGATCAAACATATTATCTAATTCGCAGTTTCGTTCTTGAATTCTGGTAATATAATCTTTAACAGATTATTCTATGGACTGTTGAATATTATACGTCTCTTGTAAGAAAGAACATAGTGTGTTCTGTACTGCAAACAATTGAACCTTTTGTTTTGCATTTTCGACCATTCCTGTGATAGTGCCAAATAACTCGGGTATTTTAATCATTTTGTAACCAAAAGAAAGAAAACAAAATTAGAACGATGATAGAAAAGAAGTCATGAAATAGAATGAATGAATAGCTAAGAAAAACAAAGTGCAAAGTATCTCTAAACGCCTACTCCCCGGTAACGGCGCTAAAAACTTGACACGTCCGTATATGCATGTAAACTGCAAGTGCACGGGTGTCGAAGTAATAATCCCAGATGACTGGGTATCGTATCCACAGAGAGTAGGCAATAAAGACACTTAAGTTATTTCTTAACTAATATCGAAGATGAATAGTGATATGTGTGACAAGATTCAATTCTCCAAAAGTGAAAATAATAAGAAAGAGAGCACGAGTAAAGGAGAAGGTAAGACAATCGATAAAGATGGGGTACCCGGATATTGTTCCGCCTAGGACAATCATTTCAAGTGCAAGAAACCTCTATTATGCTTCCTAATTAATACAATAGTGAGTCATGGAAATCCTTAATTGCATATTCCCAAATCTAAGGTCAACCATGCCTAACTCTATACATGTCCCAGAGGAGAAATCGAACAATCTCAACACCTCGCACTCGTATAGAATTGCAATGAGCTCTAGGGATTCTAAATGATAAACCCTATTCCTATGTATAGACCTAACCCTTTGGTCCAGGTGAAAGATCCCTAGCCACAATTAAGCCCTAGATGCTAAAATCACTTCAACGCTTCACTCCGTTGCACTGGCAACTAAGCCCCAGCGTAAGGTCATCCCTTAGCCCATTCACTCTACTATGGCCGCAAAGAACTCTTGGAACATGGAGGTAGGATAGATCACACCGGAGGGGAAAGGGGACGCTCCGCTACCTCTCAACTCACCCTCTCAACCCTCTCCAATCTAGCTTTGTCTGACTCTCATGGTGTGTCACTCACTCACAAGAGTTACCAAGAAGAACTCTCAACCCTAATGTCACTCTAGGGGAGTATTCATACAATCAAGCATACAAGATAGGAACTCACAATAAACATCAATTAATTGAAAGCATAATAAAGAGATTCAATAAAATGAATACATCCTAGTGTTTACAAATACCCAAGTACCCAGTAGGGGTTTAGCACTCCATGGAGCTAGATACAATCAATGAAATCGAATGTACAAACAAAGAATCCATAGAAAATCCCCTCCTTAGTCATGGTGATCGTCTTGTGGAGAGTCCTCTACTCGTCGCAGGGGTCCATTTGTCCGGCCTAGGATACAACTCGCCGGATCGGTGCCGACGAAAGCTCTCACACTAACCTTCGTCAAAACAACGCGCAATGTTAGAGCCGTAGAACCTCTCCAAAGCCCTAGCCAAATATCTCTCAAAACCCTAGCCACAGCCCTCTCTCAAGTTCGGAAAAGATGGAGAAAAGAATGCTGAAATAGGGTCTGAAATCGGCTTTTAAAGGGCTAAAACCGGGAATCCACACACCCGTGTGAGCGCCCCTGTGGATTTTTCACACGGGCGTGTGGAATTTTCACATGCCCGTGTGGATTCTCTGTTTTCTATTTTCTCGGCAGGCTATGAACGGTGCTGGTACAGTATTCTTGCTACAATTTTGCTACAGTATTGGCCCAAAATACTCCCGAATCCATGCTTTCATCGAGGTAACACAAACGGCCACACGTTTACGTCATGGATTGCTTTGCTTCTTCAATAACGAACATGTTGGTGGAGATCTTGTTCTATATGTACCAGTCGGAATGCTTGAATGTGACTGCCCTTGTGCCCCTCCAAATAGTTGTGCTAACTCGAATACGAGGAGGTTGGCACACATTCCCGTATCTCGAACCCGACCTATGTCTTTGTGCTTGAACTTTAGCAAGATTTCCGACAAATTGGTGCATTACGACCGACATTGGCTTCTTTCTCTCATAATCGGTCTTACAACCCTACCTGCATGAAAGTAATATAAATACACACATATTAGCGTTAAAACCCAAGAAAATTAATGCTCAACACAAGGAAAGAACACTTCATATTCTTATCGCACAAGCACTTATCAGTCTTGGAACATTGAGGGCCAGTAAAAACCTACATCTAAAATCTTCCTCGTTGTGTGACTCACACTGTTGTAGCCCCGGGTAGGACAGGAATGGCAGTGTTTCAGAATGTCTTGCCCTTTTCTTTGTGACATGCATCTTCTAACAAGCTGATTAGAACATACCCTAAAAAGATATGGATCTTCCCAAATACAGTACTTCAAATGTAAGAAACACATCTTCATCTGTTGATAAGTGAGCTACTTTGGGAAGGTTTTTGCGGCCAAAAAATTTGCAATGTTGGTAAACCAAGGGATCTCTTCATCCATTACTGCTTGAATGTTATAAAGTTGCCCTGCAGGGAATGCATCATTTATCTCCCTCTTTTGCAAAACATTCTCATGAGGACCCTCAAGTTGGAAAGGTGATCTACGACTAAATTCTCTGATCCTCTTTTATGCTTTATCTCCAAATCAAACTCTTGGAGCAAAAGTACCCAATGGATCAATCGAGGCTAGGAATCTGATTTGTTCAACAAGTATTTTAATGCAAAGTGATCAGTATACATGATTAATTTATAAAGCACCAAGTATGACAGGAATTTCTCAAAAATAAAAACCACCGTAAGTAATTCCTTTTCGATAGTTCTGTAGTTTTCCTAAGTGTCATTTAGAGTCTTACTCATGTAATAAATAGGATGAAAATAGTTGTCTTATCATTGCCTAAGTACTATCCCAACTGCATAATAGCTCACATCAAACAATAATTCAAATGGTAGATTCCAGTCTGGTGAAATTATGATCAAGGTTTTCATGAGCTTTTTCTTGATGGTGAGAAAGGAAGTCATGCAATCATCATTAAACTCAAAAGGAGTATCTTTTTCGAGTAGCTTCATCAACAATCATGCGATCGATGAGAATTCTATACAAATCTCCTATAGAAGCTGACATGCCTTAAGAAGCTTCTAATAGCTTTTAATGATGTAGGAGGGGGTAGTTTCTTGATGATTGTAACCTTCTCCTTATCTACTTCAATCACTTTGTGTGAAATATTGTGCCCAAGTATTATGTCCTCCTTAACCATAAAGTGACATTTTTCCCAACTAAGAACCAAAATGTTCTCCTCGCACCGGCCTAGATCTTGTTCCAAATTTTTGATGCATAATTCAAATGAGCCATTGAAGGCCGAAAAGTCATCCATAAATACCTCCATGATTTCTTCTACCATATCTTTGAAGATTACCATCATATACCTCTAAAAAGTGGCCAGTGCATTGCACAACATGAAGGGCATTCGACGGTACGTGAATGTGCCATATGGACAAGTGAAAGTGGTCTTCGCTTGATCTTCTGGGGCAATAGTGATTTGAAAGTAACAAGAAAGACCATCCAAGAAGCAGTAGTATGAGTACCTTGCCAAACTTTCAAGCATCTGGTTAATGTAAGGTAGGGAAAAATGGTCCTTCTACTTGGCGTCCTTGAGTTTCCTGTAGTCTACGAACACTCACCATCTTGTGATGGTTCTAGTGGGAACAAGCTTATTCTTTTCATCATTAACAACCACCATCCCCTTTTTTTGGGTACCACCTACACTTGACTAACCCATGCACTATCGGAGATGGGATAGATAATGCCTCCATCAAAGAGCTTGATGACCTCATTTCACACAATCTCTTTCATGTTGGGGTTGAGTCTTCGTTGAGGTATTGCTGTTGTTCTATGGTTGTCTTCCATGTGAATCTTGTGGGTACAAAATTAAGGATTGATCTCCTTGATATCAGAAATTTTCCAACCGATTGCTTTTTAATACTTCTTTAGTACACTCAAAAGCCTATTTTTTGTCCAATTGTCAGATCTGAAGCAATGATGATTGGATGTTTGGATCCCTCTGTAAAAAATGCATCGCTAGTTTCTTCATAACTGTCAAGCCTCATTTGATCTGCATTTTCCTTACTCAGCTGAATTAACACTAAGGAGTTGTCCAACACACTCTTATGTTCCTCAATAGTGGTTACAGGGGATAGATTGAGTGGATTAGGCTCCATCACTTGGGTAATCTCATATGATTCTGTAAACTGCTTAAAGAAGCCATGTACACCTTGCTTCCTCAGATCAAGGGTATTTGGTGCATTGCAATACTGTGTCTTTCACCACTCATTACTAATAAGTGCGCTACCGACCCCTGTCCTATTCAATTCATGCAAATGATTCACTTAGACAATAAGTCCCGTAAATAATAGCAATTAGTCCAATCATTAGCTAATGCCATAACTACAAAAAGGTAAAAATATGTATTTACAGAAATAAAATGTGGTAGTAAAATACAACAATGAACAAGACATGGAAGATAACTATATACAGTAAAAACAAACAATAGAAATAAAATGCAAATTAAAACTGTAATTTCCTTGTTTTCATTCTTGTGTTAAAAAAACTGGTCATATTCCTTTTGGGATGCCCTACCGGTTACATAAAAAACTTGTGTAAAAAGATGGTATAAAGAGCTATCACCTTAGAAGAGTGGAAGCCGCGCTTGAGTAGCCAAATTTTGGGCATTACAAGTGTACATTTTATGGCCTACTGAGAGAGAAGGCTACATCTAGGGTGTATGAAGCTACTACCCATTGAGTCTGGTTAAATTTAAGATCTAATTTTGGAGGTTGATTCCTAAAGAGCATGGAGAACTCAATTTAGGGTTTACAAGCACAAGGTCTTTGAAGTAAGAGTATAGCCTTTTATTTGAGTACGGTTGATGGGCGAGCATAAGACTCCGAGGCCGCAAGTGCATGGGTCGTTAAGAAAATAACCTCTTGCGTGAGCATGAGAGGGTCGTATTCCCAAGGGCCCAAGATCTGCTATTACTTCCTCCTAGGCATTACTATCTAATCAATCAATCAAGGATTGATGTTAAAAAACACAAATATGAAAAATAAATAAAATAAAAAACTATAAACAAAATGGACTAAGGCTCACCATACAAGCAATCTAAGGAGCAAGTAGCAATAAGTAATAGAGGACTCAAGCGAGGATGCCCTACGGAGAAGAACAAGTTAGTATGAATCTGGGAATTTGATAATTGCTTGTGTGTCAAGATTGCAAAGTATTCTTTCCTTACGATGAGCATCACTTTTATTAGGTTTAAGCACTGATACATGTGTATTTGTGTTCTTTTGCGCATGTAGGGTTGTGAAGCTAAGCATTAAGAAAAGAAGCCAAAAGTAGATCATGAACACATTATTGGGTGGAACCTTTGAAGGAACAAATGCGAACACAGAAGTGGAGCTCTAATATACGTGAATGTGTGCCAACCTCCATGTATTAAAGTCATTATACTGAGTTGGAGGGGAACGAAGACAGTCACATTTGCATATCCTGACTTCTTTATTGATTACAAGATCTTCACCAATGAGGCCTTTGATTGAAGAAGAGTTGCAATCTAAGGCATAAACATGTGCCCCTTTATGTTGCCTTGATGAAAAGTGTGGGATTGGGAGTGTTTTGGCGGAGTAATGTAGCAGGTTACTGCAGCAAAACATTGTAGCATTATACTGTAGCAGTCAATGTTCACACTCGACCGAAAATCAGATTTCCAGAGAATCCATACGGGCATATGGAAATTCCCCACGCCCGTGTGGATATTCCACAGGCCCGTCTGCGGAATCCACAGGGGCGTGGATGCCAGAGTCCAACCCTATTTAAGCCGTGAATCAGCCCGATTTTTGGGGATCCTTTTTCATCCATCTTTCCAATTTTTCTCTATCTTTTGGGAGGCCATCGGCTAGGGTTTTGAGAGGCTTTTGACAAGTCTTTGGAGTGGTTCTATGGATTCGACATTGCGCTCGACTTGGAAAAGTTATTGGGGAGCTTTCGTTGGCTTCGATCTGGCGAGGAGTGCCTTAGGCCTTACAATTAGACCTTTGGAGAAGACAAGGCTACTCCACAAGACCATCGACATGAATACCGAGGTGTTTTTTCTATGGATTACTTGTTTTTACATTCGATTTCATTATTGATTCTAACTAGTTTCATGGAGAGTTATACCCCTAGTGGATACTTGGATTTGTGAACTCAAGGATATATTTATTTTATTAATCTTCTATTATGTTTTCCTTAATTGATGTCTTTAATTGAGTTTCAATCTTGAATGGTTGGTGTGTGATTTCTCCCTTAGAGTGACACTAGGGTTGATAGTTCATATTGGTAACCTTTGTGAGTGAGTGACACACTGTGAGGGTTAGACATTGCAAGATTAGAGAGGGTGGAGAGGGTGAGTCGAGAGTTAAAGGAGCGTCCCTTTTCCCCTATTATGTGATTTATCCTACCTCCACATTCCAAGAGTTCTTTGCGGTCATAGTAGAGTGAATGGGCTAAGGGATAACTACCACTGGGGCTTAATTGCGACTATGGGTCTTTTGCATGGACCAAAGGGTTGGATCTATACATTGGAATAGGGTTTATCACTTGGAATGCCTAGAGTGTCTTGCAACTCTACAAAGTGTGAGGTGTTGAGATTGATCGATTTCTCCGTTGGGACATAGTGTAGAGTTAGTCACGGTTGACCTTAAACTTTGGGACCATGTGTTTAAGGATTTCCATGACTCATTAAGCGTCAATTAGGAGATATAATAGTTGATTTTGCATTTGAAGCAATTGCCCTAGGTGGAACAATATCCGAGTACCCCACTTCTATCGATTGCCTTACCTCTCATCTATTTGTGCTTCTCTCTTTCTTCTTTCTTTTATTCTTGCTTTCATTATATTTTATCAACAAAATAATTATTCCTTCTTTGCTTAGTTAGATAGCAATCTTGGTATTCTTATTCCCTACTGAATGTGGATAGGATACCCACTCACCTGGGATTTATTACTTCGATAAACCCGTGCCCTTATGGGTCACACACAAGGGCCGTTGTCAAGTTTTTGGCACCGTTGCTTGGGAGTAGGCATTTAGAGATACTTTGCACTTTGCTATTTTAGCTATTCATCATTCATTCTATCATTGTTCTTATTTTTCTTGTCTTTTTGGTTGCAGCTCCAGGTTTTAACCCGAGGGAATCCTTCACAAATTATTGAAAGAGATCCTGAGCTTGAGCATACACTTAGAAGAAGGGGAAAAGAACCTGTATAAGAATCATTAATCTGAGCTGAAGTAGGATTTCAAGGGTCGGATATTATGGTAGAACAGGATGAGCAATAAAGAACACTTTTTAACTATGCCAGACCTTTAGTTTTGGGCACACAATCGTGTATTGTGTGACCCCTGATTGCAGCTCCAAACTTTGAGCTGAAACCGCCATTCATCCAAATGATTTAATAGTCAGCACAGTTCGGTGGTTTGCCCGATGAGGATCTGAACAATCATATTGAGAACTTCTTGGAAGTTTGTGATATATTGAAGATTAATGGAGTGTCGGATAATGTTTTCAGATTGAGGGCTTTCCCATTCTCTCTTAAAGGAAAAGCCAAGCAATGGCTTCATTCATTGCAAAAGGCTTCCATCACGACTTGGAATGAAATGGTCGAAGCCTTTCTTGCGAGAGACTCTTCCCGGGAAAGTCAGCAAGGCTTCGTAATGAGATATCCTCATTCACACAGATAGAGCTCGAATCATTATTGGAGATATGGGATGATTCAGTGACATCTTGCGGAAGTGTTCGCAACACGGTTTCCCCGATTGGATGATCATTCAAACTTTTTACAATGGCTTGAATCCAAGTTCAAGATAGCTACTAGATGCTTCCGCAAGAGGTACAATGTGGAACAAGATCACTAATGAAGCCCGACTATTAGTAGAGGAAATGGCGATGATAGCTACCAATAGAAGGCATGGGAAAGGAAGAAAGTGGCCGGACTCCACGAAATTGATGCAGTCACTTTTTTGGTAGCCCAAGTGGAATCATTGAGCAAGAAGATAGACCTTCTAACTTCTAATAGATTGGCAGCTGTCACTAATTGCACGAGTTGTAGGAGAGGACTACTCCAACCGATTGCCTTATTTCTATTGGTGATGTATCTTCAGTTGAGGAAGTCGATTTTGTGGGTAATGCCATGAGGAACCAAGGTAATCCATATAGCAACACCTATAATCCGGGTTGGAACAACAACCCCAACGTTTCATGGAGTAACCACCAAGGGCAGCAGAAGGCCATAGCATCACCGGGCTTCCAACAACAACAACATGCCCCAAACATGGAGAATCATGTTTCAGGTTTGGAGACTTGGATGAATGATTTAGAGAAAGCTTTGACCAAATTTATGTAGACATCAGACAATCAATTTCAGTCGGTCGAAGCTAAACTTCGCAACCACACCCTTTCATTGCATAATCTAGAGAATCAAGTGGGGTGAATTGTGAAGTCTCTATCAGAGAGACCACAAGGAAGCCTACTGAGAAATACTGAGATTAATCTAAGAGAACATGTGAAGGCTATCACTTTGAGAAGTTGTCGTGAAGTTGAGGGTAAACCTCCTAGTGAGAAGACCAATGTTGAAGTGCCCGAGGTCATGGAGGTTGAGGAGAGAGCAAACAAGGAGAAGGAGGTGGCACCCCCACCTTACAAGCTGAGAATTCCCCACACTTCAAGATTGAAGAATGACCAAAATAATGAGCAATACAAGAAGTTCTTGGGCCTATTTAAGCAATTGCACATCAACATTCCTTTTGTGGAGGCGTTGTCTCAAATGCCTCGGTATGCTAAGTTCTTGAAAGATTTGTTGACCAACAAGAAGAAGTTGGAAGAGAGTGCATCAGTGATCTTAGATGCCTCTTGTTTGGCGGTGTTGCAAAAGAATATGCCCAACAAAAAGAAAGACCCCGGAAGCTTCATCATCCCATGCAACATTGGTAATATGGGTGAAGAAATGGCATTGGCGGAATCTGGGGATAGTATCAATGTCATGTCATATACCTTTTTCAAGAAGCTAGAATTGGGAGAGCCTAGGCCTACTCGGATGGCATTGCAATTGGCAGACCAAACAGTGAGACATCCGAGTGGCATCATTGAAGACATACTTGTCAAGCGGACAAGTATATATTTTCTATGGACTTCATAGTGTTGAATATCGATGAGGATGTAGATGTTCCTTTGATACTTGGGAGGTCATTCTTGGGCACCTCCAAGGTATTAATTGACATGGACGGTGGGAAGTTGACACTGAGGGTTGGATATGATAAGCTCACATACCGCCTCACCGAAGCCATGCAACATTATCTTGACTTTGTTGATACTCTATATTTTCTTGACACTAATGATGAGATCATTGATGAATATGTGCAGGAAATGTTGAATCCGGACCCATATGAGGTGTTGCCAGACAAAGAGATGGATAATAAAGAAGTAATGATGCTTGGTCTAGAGGAGAAAATGTCATCTACTCCAGGAATCATGAAGAAGATGCTCTGAAAGATGAATCAGCCAAGGAGACACCACAAGAAACGCCCCAAGGCTATTAGGAATGCGCAAGAACATAACAAAGTTGACGAACCCTTGTAAAGTGGTAGCAAGCTCGACAACTCTCCCTCTATATTTGAAAGACTATGTTCATCGTAGTTCCAAGTCATGGGTAAGAGGGAAACCTTCATCTATGAGCCCCCGTGAGGTAAGACAAGGTACGTCAAGCTTAGTGACGTTAAATAGGTGTTTCTTTAGAGGTAACCTAAGTCTTTATGTTTTCCTAGTTTTAAGTTTAGTGTTTGCATGAATAAGGCTTTAAGTGTTGGTGTCTTGATTCTTAGAAGCTTTTGCTGTGATTTTCTCGTGGACATTGTGGTGTTATCATGTGCCTAATCATGTGTGGTAAAGAATCTTGGTCGTTTAAGCATGTTTTCCGTGTTTTCTCTGGTTAAAATTACATTGTTAAACAGGCTCTGACGGTATATTTGTGTTCAGGAGTTTTCTGCAGAGCTTGCAAAGTGTTTTAAGTGTCCAGAGAAACCATACGCCCGTGTGGAATTTCCACAGGCCCGTGGATTTTCATTCAGAGCTCATCCAGAGACGGCACAGGAGCGTGGACTCGCCCCTGTGAGTGACCTTGTGATGGTCCATGTCCGTGCAGAATTTTCGCACGGGCGTGTGTTTCCCTGAAGAGACTTAGAGTTTTTTTTTCCCGAGAAGACATAAGGGCATGGACTCGCCCCTATGGACGATTCTGTCAACAAACACACAGGCGTGGGTAATATTACGCGATGTGGTTCTTTGCAGAGAATTTCTCATCCATTCTGAGAAGACACAGGGGCGTGCATTTGCCCCTGTGAATTGCCACATAAGGATCCACGCTCGTGTGGAATTCCCGCAAGGGTGTGTGAAACACTTAGAGAATTTTCTCGGTTGGATAGAGAAGCTATAGGGGCATGCGTTTTCCCCTGTGGGTCGGGTGCATGGGCATGGGAATTTTCTGCATGCCTATGTGGATGCGTTCAGAGCAAAGGACTGTTATCCCGAGAGCGGACAGGGGCATGCATCTGCCCCTATGGATGCTCTCCTGTGGAGCCACAAGGGCATGGGTAATTTCCACACGCCCGTATGGATGTACAGAACGTCAAGAGGCACGAGTTTCCTTTAAAGTCTCAACGTGTTTTTTCAATCTCACACTCCTAATCACTCAAAGAGCACACCCTTACTTTCTCCCAACCTCGCACCATCATTTTAGAAGGATTTTTACTTGTTTTTCCTGCCGATTTCAAGTTCTACATCTTGAACTTATCGGTAAACCCTCTTTCCTTCTTTTCTTCATCAATTCATGATTTTAATCGATAAAACTAGTGAATGTTTCTTAATTTCTACGATTAGAAGGGGATGCATGCTTAGGAAGAAATTAGAAGAGATTTAACTATGTATTTGTGAGATTTTAGCGTCCGGCCGTGCAGTTTTCACTCCCTGTGGATCCACACTAGCGTGTTGAATTTCCACACGACCATGTGGATTTCTGCTTTATTATTGTGTGAACTTCTTTGATTGATTAACCTTTAATTTTTACAGATATAACACCTTGGTTGAAGAGGCAAGCTGAGAAATGTCCGCTTGAGTTATCACCTGAACCTGAATAGATGGAATTCGTGATTCCAGAGCATCAGGTTTGATTTCAGAGATTGACAAAGCTAAGGTTTTGGTAAACACACTTTCCCAACATGGACACAGTAAGAGAGGTTCAGGGGACAAGTGACATGGTAAAGGAGATAAAAGAGATTCCTGCGGTAGGTGGATGCAGTCAGTTACTAGCCATACGAGATCCTGTGATCCATATGTTGACGCTTGATAAGTGCTTGTATGATAAGAATGTGAAGTATTCTTTCCTTATGATGAGCATTACTTTTATCAGGCTTTTGCGCTAATATGTGTGCATTTATGTTACTTTCATGTGTATAGGGTTGTGAAGTTAAATGTTAAAGAGAGAAGCCAATGTAGGTCGTGAATGCACTATTTGGAGGAAATCTTGAGAAGGTTCAAAGGCAAAGTCATAAGTCGGGTTCAAGATGCAAGAATGTGTGCCAACATCCTTGTATTCAAGTTGGCACAATGATTTGGAGGGGCACAAAGGCAATCATATTCAAGTATGCCGGTTTGTGCATTAATAGCAAGATCTTCACCAATGAAGCCGTTTATAGAAGAAGCAAGGTGATCTACAATGTAAACGTTTGCTTGTTTACGTTACCTCGATAAAAACATGGATTCGAGAGTGTTTCGGGCCATTACTATAGCTGGATTCTGTTCACAGCCAGCCGAAAAAGTGATGTTCAGAGAATCCACAGGGGCATGTGGACATTATCCACGCCCATGTGGAATTTCCACAAGCCCGTGTGGAGAATCCACAGGGGCTTGTGGATTCCCGATTCCAGCCCCATTTAAGGCCTATTTCAGCCCTGATTTCTGAATTCTTTTCTCTATCTTTTCCCCAACTTGAGAGAGAGCGGCTAGGGTTTTGAGAGGAATTGGCAAGGGATTTGGAGAGGTTCTATGACTTCGACATTGCGCTCCATTTGGAAGAAGGTTAGTGGGAGAGCTTCATCGGCATCGATCCGGTGATGTGTATCCTAGGTCGGACAAAAAGACCTTTGTAAGAGTCGGGGCTTCTCCGCAAGTCCATCATCACGACTATCGAGAGTGTTTTCTATGGATTACTTGCTTTTACATTCAATTTTATTATTGATTGTAACTAGCTCCATGGAGAGCTAAATCCCCTAGTGGGTACTTAGATTTGTTAACCCTAGGATGTATTTGTTTCATTAAACCTTTTATTATGCTTTCATTAATTGATGCTTTAATTCAATTCCAATCTTGAATGTTTGATTGAATGAATACTCCCTTAGAGTGAATCTAGAGTTGAGAGTTCTTATTGGTAACCATTATGAGTGAGTGACACACCACGAGAGTTAGATAAAGCTAGATTAGAGAGGGTTGAGAGGGTGAGTCGAAAGGTAGTAGAGCGTCTTCTTTCCCCTCTGGTGTGATTTATCCTACCTCCATTTCCTCGAGTTCTTTGCGGTCATAGTAGAGTGAATGGGCTAAGGGATGACTTTCCACTGGGGCTTAGTTGCAGAGGCAACGGAGTGAAGCGTTGAAGTGATTTTAGCACCTAGGGCTTAATTGTGACTAGGGACCATCAACCTGGACCAAAGGGTTAGGTCTACATCTAGGAAGAGGATTTATCACTTCGAATCCCTAGAATTCATTGCGATTCTATACGAGTGCGAGGTGTAGAGATTGTTCGATTTCTCCTCCGGGACATGTATAGAGTCAGGCATGGTTGACCTTAGATTTGGGACCATGTATTTAAGGATCTCCACAACTAATTAATGCATTAGTTAGGAAGCATAATAGAGGCTTTTGCACTTGAACCAATCGTCCTAGGCGGAACAATATCTGAGTACCCCATTTATATCGATTGCCTTACCTCTCCTTTACTTGTGCTTCTATTTCTTGTCTCTTTTATTCTTGTTTACATTACATCTTGTTAACAAAACAATTATACATCTTTTACTTGGTTAAGAAACAATTTAAGTATTTTTATTCCCTGCTCCCCGAGGATACGCGACCCACTCACCTGGGATTTTATTACTCGACAAACCCATGCACTTATGGGACATACGCAAGGGGCATTGTCAATGCTCGAATTGTTATCATCATCCGAATTTGACCGCTTTTATTCCAGCTTTGATAGCGTAGACACTATATAGTTTAGAGCACTTAGACAGCACCACAATATGTCAGTCACCCAGTTCTCGATTAAACTGGGACTTTATAATGCAGCATTCAAGGATACAAATGACTACGAGCAGTTGCCTACGGATTACCCCGATGCGTTGTCACCGCAGCATGCATACATAGCGCTATGTGGACAAGGGCAGTATGAGCCCAGGGTAACTAAGGCCACATGTCTCTCTGGTGCGAGTTACAGGTATATACATGCCATTTTGAGCAGGGCAGTTAACGGTCATGGTGATAGCACCAATGTGGCCAGCCGACAGGAGCTGCTATATCTCTATTCGATGGTACAAAGCACACCGATACACCTAGGACACATCCTGGTAGAGTATATATGACATCAGGGGCAGTATGTTAGATTAGGAGTGATATTCTTGAGCCCCTACATCATGAGACTAGTTATGGGTATGGGTTTCTTTGATGCGATTTGAGGAATAGAGAAGGTGAGTGTACCTGCCCTCTTGGGCATAGAGATGATGAGGTTGATGGGGATGGTTTTTAGGTTTGAGACAAGAGTGTATGCTTTAATTACACCTGCCCCAGAGATAGCCGAGGGTGAGGGTGATGATGCCGAGGGTTCTCAACCTGTCCCCGAGCCTCAGCCTACACCGATGGACACTGAGGCGCCTCCTGCGGCACAAGAGCCACCTCCGCTGTGTGTGTTTTCACCATCTCAAGCCCATTATCAATTTGAGATGCTCGAAAATGTGGTAGGGGTGCTATGGACCGAGATCACTGAGGTTCTCGAGACGCATGCTGCGCAACATGCAGAGGTGATGGCGTGATTCGATAAATTACGATGGTTACTTGAGCGCGATGCATCTTCACCTTTTATTATGAGACCGAGGACCCCTCAGGCTCCTCTAGAATTAGCATCAGCATCACTAGATCTACCTGTACCATTTGATCTATTTCCACCAGCAGCAGCAGAGAATCGACCGTCGACGACACTGACGCTTGATGCTTCTTTGTTTTACTTTGTGTTTATATTTTTCATCTTTTTTTTCTGCATTTTATTTTGGACTTGTATACTCAGAAAGGATCTTCCTTCTAAGTTTATCTTTATTTTTGTCTCGGATTGTATTTCATTGCCTTATCTTTTATATACTCAAGATGTTTTTGTTTTTATTGAGCTTCATTAAACCCCCTTATGTATGCGTGCAGATGGTCTTGTCAGTATGGGAATTGAGAACTAGTCATGGACATGGCCAATATGGGTCATGTGTGCTTCATAACCCATTGGAACTTTACTCCCAAGGATTTGGCTCCATCCAATGCAATATTAGGAGTCAGGGGAGTATTGTTTCAATTTCCCACTTACACATATTTACTTAATTGCTATACTTTTCTATTGTGCTTGCATGTGTACATTGAGGGCAATGTGCATCTTAACTGTTGGGGGGAGATCACTTTGCTTATATCTTTTACACAAGTTTTGATTGACATACATGCTCACGTAGCCAATGGCGGTTCACCTTAGTTGCAATGCTTGAATTCTTGAGTTTAGGAAAAATTTTAACATTGAATGTCCTCATGCTCTAGTTTTTACTTGAATTTCTAGGAATTTTTGCCCAATGAATATTTGTGCACCACTCACTCATGAAACTCTTTTGGAAACTCAAATTTGACGTTTAAGGGACTAATTAGTTTTGTTTTTAGTTCCATTTTGCTAAAAAAAATGGAAAACGAAAAGAAATATATATATATATATAGATATATAGATTGTTTAGTTGTGCATTGGGGGTCGAAAGAGCTACCACCTATGAAGTATGAAGTTACTCTCATAAGTCGGATACTAATTATGCCCTAATGAGAGAAAGAGCTATCTCATGGGATGAGTGAAAGCTACCACCTCGGTAGAAAGAGCTACCACCTCGAAAATGTGTAATCCACTTTAACGGCCGCTTCAGAAAAGGCTACCTTAAAGGATGTGTGAAGCTACTACCATCTTTTTGTTTTGTTACATTTTGTAGTTAAATATTTCCCTTATACTTGGAACATTGATGAGTATGGTTTGGGTTTACTTGAGTGAGTTCACACACACTTACATAATCTCCAGGTGTTGTCCATTTTGATTCGAGTTTTTAGCTAGAGCATTGATTTTTGCGGATTTAGTGTTGAAATTTCCCTTACTTGTAGAATACTCTCCTTGCATGCTTTGGTGAACCTAAGGCCAAGCACTTTCAATTTTTCCTTCTTCTATGCTTCAATGTTTTATTTTTGCTTGAGGACAGGCAAAAGCTTAAGTGTGGGGAAGCTTGATAATTGCTTGTGTGTTAAGAATGCGAAGTATTCTTTCCTTATGATGAGAATTACTTTTATCAGGTTTAAGCGCTAATACATGTGGATTTGTGTTCTTTTGCGCATCTAGGGTTGTGAAGCTAAGTATTAAGAAAAGAAGCCAAAAGTAGATTGTGAATGCACTATTGGGTGAAACCTTGGAAGGAACAAACGTGAAACAAGTGGGGCTCTAAGATACGTGAATGTCTGCCAACCTCCATGTATTCAAGTCAATACAATGAGTTGAAGGGGCATGAAGGTAGTCACATTTGCATATCCTGACTTGTGTATTGATAGCAAGATCTTCACCAATAAGGCCTTTGATTGAAGAAAAATTGCGATCAACGGCATGAACATGTGTCCATGTATGTTGTCTCGATGAAAAGTCCGGAATTGGGAGTGTTTTGGTGGAGTACTGTACCAGGTTACTATAGCAAATTAGTGTATCATTACAATGTAGCAATTACTGTTCACAGGCGGCCGAAAATCAGGTTTCCAGAGAATCCTCATGGGCGGGTAGAAATTCCCCACTCTCATGTGGAGAATCCACAGGGGCGTGTGGATTCCCGATTCCAGCCCTATTTAAGCCACGATTCAGTCGGATTTTTGGGGATCCTTTTTCACCATTCTCTCCAACTTTTCTCTATCTTTCAAGAGGCCGTCGGCTAGGGTTTAGAAAGGCTTCTGGCAAGTCTTTGGATTTGTTCTACAGATTTGACACCACGCTCCGCTTGGAAGTGGGTTATTGTTGGACCTTTGGAGAAGACGAGGCTACTCAACAAGACCATCGGCACGAATACCGGAGTGGTTTTTCTATGGATTAGTTGTTTTTACATTCGAATTCATTATTGATTGTAACTAGCTCCATGGAGAACTAAACCCCTAGTGGATAGTTAGATTTGTGAACCTTAGGATGTATTATTTTCATTAATCTTCTATTATGTTTACCTTAATTGATGTCCTTAATTGAGTTTGAATCTTGAAGGCTTGTTGCATGATTTCTTCCTTAAAGTGACACTAGGGTTGAGAGTCTATATTGGTAACCTTTGTGAGTGAGTGACACACCGTGAGGGTTAGATATTACAAGATTAGAGAGGGTCTAGATGGTGAGTCGAGAGGTAGTGGAGCGTCCTCTTTCCCCTCCGATGTGATTTATCCTACCTCTACATTCCAAGAGTTCTTTGCGGTCATAGTAGAGTAAATGGGCTAAGGGATGACCTCCGCTAGGGCTTAGTTGCATAGGCAACATAGTGAAACATTGAAGTGACTTTAGCACCTAAGGCTTAATTGTAACTAGGGGTATTTCACCTGGACAAAATGGTTGGATCTATACATTGGAATAGGGTTTATCACTTGCAATCTGTAGAGTTTCTTGCAACTCTACACAATGTGAGTTGTTGAGATTGATCGATTTCTTCACCGGGACATAGTGTAGAGTTAGTCACGGTTGACCTTAGGTTTAGGCCCGTGTGATTAAGGATTTCCATGAATCATTAAGCGTCAATTAGAAGATATAATAGTTGATTTTGAACTTGAAGCAATTGTCCTAGGTGGAACAATATCCGAGTACCCCTTTTCTATCGATTGCCTTACCTTTTATCTATTTGTGCTTCTCTCTTTCTTGTTTCTTTTATTCTTGCTTTCATTACATTTTATCAACAAAATCATTATTCCTTCTTCGCTTAGTTAGATAGCAATCTTGGTATTCTTATTCCCTACTCCTCGTGGATAAGATACCCACTCACCTGGAATTTATTATTTTGACAAACTCGTTCACTTGTGGGTCACATGCAAAGGGCATTGTCAAGGTTTTGGCACCATTGCCGGGGAGTAGGCGTTTAGAAATACTTTGCACTTTGCTATTTTAGCCATTCATCATTCATTCTATTTCACATTTTCTTATTCTATCATCATTCTGATTTTTCTTTTCTTTTTGGTTGTAGCTCCAGGTTATGACCTGAGGGAATCCTTCACAAATTGTTGAAGGAGATCCTGAGCTTGAGAGTACACTTAGAAGAAGGGGAAAAGAACCTGCACAAGAACCGCCAATCTGAGCTGAAGTAGAAGGCGAAGGGTCAAATAATATGGCAGAATAGAATGAGCACCAGAGAACACTTTTAACTATGCCAGACCTTCAGTTTTGGGCACACAATAGAGTATTGTGTAACCCTCGATTATAACTCTGTACTTTGAGATGAAACTGGCATTCATCCAAATGATTCAACAGTCTGCGCAGTTCAATGGTTTGGCTGATGGGGATCCGAACAATCATATTAAGAACTTCTTGGAAGTTTGTGATATATTAAAGATTAATGGAGTGTCAGATAATGCTATCAGACTGAGGGCTTTCCCATTCTCTCTCAAAGGAAAAGCCAAGAAGTGGCTTCATTCATTGCCAAAGGCTTCCATCACAACTTGGAATGAAATGGTCGAAGGCTTTCTTGCGAGATACTCTCCCTCGGGAAAGTCAGCAAGGCTTCATAATGAGTTATCCTAATTCATACAGATGAAGGTCTAAATTTTCCGAGTACAAAAAGAAGCAAATGAACAAAATAAAAGAAACAATGGTTAAATCAATAAGCTCTAAGTTTTCTGAGTATTCCTTGTGGTTCCCGGGCAATGGCTCAAAAAACTTGATGTGAACTCGTCCGCAAGCGCACAGAATCTTTAAGTAATACCTCTCGCGCAAGCACAAGAGGGTCGTTTTCCCTGGACCCAAGCATCTACCCTTACTTTCTCTTTGCGTATTGTTTCGCCAATGGATTCAAAGGGGTTCTCTAGACTATTAATTAAAATAAACAAAACTACAAGTGGAGTCTAAAACAAGGCAAAGGTATTAAATTAGGGGAATGAAATGGTCACGGGTGCGGACTCCGTAGGGGTTACTAAAGTGCACAAGGTGCTAAAAATGTCATGCAATTAGAGGTTTGGACCAAGAGACTTCCTAAAATAGATCAACCCAATGGTCACGGCAATTGACACCTAATCCAGTACAAGTATTGATATATAATTTCTTTCGATCAAATCCTTATACGATTGTATTAAAAATGGGGAAATCTCTAATTAGGGCCGGAACACAACTTGGTCTAACCCTAATATTGGAGGGGTACAAAATACCCGATGGTCACGGTGTATTTGTACATGAATCCCTTCCAAACATGGTGTGTCTAGTACAAGGGCGATGGTCACACTACCAAGTACAACCTAGAAGTTGGTTTACAGAGTTCTCATGTAAGTAACCCATCAAATGCACCAAGAATGAATCAACAAACACACAACAATTGCAATAGACATAATTAAATCATTCAAATACACAAGTTCAGCCCAAGGTTCACCGGCATCAGGTAACCTTGGGGTCTATTGGTCCATACAAACAAATACAAACAATAGGCTCCTGAAAACAACTATAAATGGCATAAGAAAACTTCCTCAAATAATTGAAGTGAGATAACAAGCCAAGTTAGGTGGAAAGCTTCCACGAACGACGCGATCGGAGGTGGCTTCCTTTGTCGTTTATGAGCTCCCAAAGAAGAGATCAATGAAAATATAGCCAAACTAAGCTTCTCCCTTTGATTCCCTCTCTCCAAAACACGCGATCTTGCCTCCTCAAAGCTGATGGATGTCGGCTCCAAGAACTCCCCAAAAACCTTCTCCAAAAAGCGTCTCCAAAAAGAAATTCTTTATCCTAGAAAAAGCAGTCCAATATATATCCCGTAAGGTCCATACGGGCTCCATGCGGGCACATGGATGCCCGTGAAGCTCACTGGCATTTTGCCCAAAAAATATCTAGTTGCTACAGTAACTCATCTACATTAATTCTTCTGTAATAATTCTGCTACAGTATTTCTGATACAATGTTTCTGCTACAGTACTAAAAGTTATGAATTTCCAGCAAACCTCACGGCACTCATGCTGGTGCATGGACCCCGTGAAGCCTACAGCCGAATGCCCGCAACGTCAAACAGTGACTCCGCTACAGTGTCGAAACCCTAAAATGTGGTTTTTGATGTCGAATTCCTCCCAATTGGTTTCTTGAGCTTTGCTCGGCAAAGATCTGCAACACCAAAATAACCAATTTAGACTTAAATGGTTATCAATTCATTAACATATACACAAATAATACAAGATCAATACATATAAATTATGTATAATTAAGCATTTATCACACCAGCACATTGAATCCCCCTTCAATCATTGTACGGCCTAATACATGCAAGAATCCCGCTATACATATAAAATTCATTAATCAAAAACTACAAAATCCATCCATTGTATGTTGAACATGAAAACAATACATTGAATCCAACAAACATGCCAACAATCAATTAAAACTAACAATGATCATCCATCCATACAAACAAGTTCCTCTCCCAAGGTTCACCGCAGCCCAGTGGCCTTGGTAGTCTAAATCCACATCAAAGGTGAGAGTACATGAAATAATCAATAAAAATGTTTATATGATAATCCCTTGGGTGTAGGCTAGAAGATGGTGACGAAGGCTCGCCGGATGTGCATCGTCGAGCTCCTTGATGTGTTTCTTGAGTACAACCTTCTTCTTCCCTTGAGTTCTTGCTCTTCAAATAGTCTTCCAATCCTATGATGGTGATGAAGAATGATGGAGATGATAGTGGAGAATGGTGGAGATGATGGTGGAGAAGGATAGAGGAGATGGTGGCCAAAGTCACTCTCTAAAAAGCCTTACGTTGGCTTATATAACCTCAACAAAACAACTTCTGCCTGTGTGTGTGCACCTAGAGTATGAGGTGCACACTAGGCCACACACATCATGGGCAAAATACTGTAGTTAAGCACTACAACAATTTACTATAGCAAATCACTAAAGCACAGTTTGTGTGCTCCTCGCACAACCATACTCTGTTGAGGAGCGAGGGCATGCTCATGCTGAATTTCTGTGATTTTATTGTCTTGACTTTACCAAAATATTCAGGAGGAGAAGCACCCCCTAAGCACGACCGTGTTCACCACGAAAACAACTTTTTATGCCCAAATTGATGTCATTTTAGAGGACCCTTTCTTCCTTCTTCTTGGGGGGGTGGCTGCCATGCTCTTCCCCTTCAGTTTTCTGGAGCCAGAGTGGAGCTATGGTGCAAGATTGCGAGTGGAGTGGAGCTAAGCCAGTCAAACTTCACTAAAGCATTATCATAGTGGTTGAGAAGCAAAGAGGGGAGTCTTTTACGGCTTCGTTACCTTTTGTTTTCTTTAGTTTTTTTATGGATTTGCAAAACTATGAGGGGTTAGCCACTCTATGGTGCTCCGGATTTATGAAATTGGATATTTATATGTTTTGTTAATTTACTTGCTTTTAATTTCTAAGGAGTTCTATTAGTTTCTTGTGTTTTAATCATGTGTGCATAACTTGATGTGTTTGATTTGCACAGTTGCTTACGTAATTTAATTACCTTAGCAAAACTTGGTGTATTTGAGAACCATGGATGCAACATTGCTCTTGAGCACACACAAGAACTTTAGGATGTACCTAGTAGGTATTAGGAGCAAGTCCATTGCATGTTTCAATAGGGGACTAGGCCGGGACACTGCTCTATCTCTATGTATCTCACCTAGTTCCATTCCAGCCCTTACCTATCATCTTTTCTCCCTTTAGAATCTAGTTGTAACCCTTTTACCAACTATCGTTGATTAGTTAGACATTAGAAGATCAATTAGACTTTGAGTCCAGTCCCTGTGGTTCAACAACTCTACCCCTCACGGTGTACCATTGTATTACTTGTGTGCGCCTTGTATACTTGCGGAGAGTGCATTAAGTTATTGGTGCCATTGCCGGGGACTAGCCACTCTTAGGAACATTAGGATTCTAGTGATCTAGCCATTTATCTATTTCTGCATATATTTCTTTCTATTTTGTTTTTGTTTTGTTACCTAATTATTTTATTTATCACTTATTTCAGGAGGGTCGAGCTATGGATGAACTGCTTGAAACCTTGAGAAATTATACAAGTCACTCATTTTATTATCATCCAAGTTACTCGAAACAAGAGCATGGTTTAACATATTTACTATCACATCATCGCACACATGTTAGCCACACCAACGACAACTATGATTATCATACCATTTCCACCTTGAGAGATGCAGTATCAAGTTTGAGGAAAGTGTAGTGTAGTGGCAACGCATATTGAATTTGTTGGGCGTAATACCTTGAACAACCCAAGATGATCAACCATGGTTTTCTAACTTCAGTGTTGATCCTCCTATGATCTATGAAGAAACACCACTCCTAGCACAAAATATGCCAATTTAATTTAAGATGAACTCTACCATGGAAAGTTGGGAATTTTTGGGACAGGAGGATAATATTCCACAAGTGGCATGCACACTTGAACTAATTGCTCCAGATGAAGATAAATTTTTGCAATGGTCTAATGGTAATGTGGAGGCAATTGAGAGTTGTACATTTTATGATTGGATGGGATTAAGTTCCTTGAATGAAGAACATCCAATTCTTTGAGGCTAGAGTTATACAAGGAAGTGGAAATGATGAAGCTTATGATCAAGAATTAACAAGGCCAATTAACTTCTTCATGATGGAAGAACCTCTTGTGATCCCTGAAATGACCCTTTGCATGTTAACCGCAAGTGCACGGGTTTGTCAAATTAATAATACCCCGATGAGAGGGTAGTCGAATCCTCAAGGCTTAGTGCTTACAAACAAAAATATTGCTATTTTAGTAGAATGAAAATGAGTTGATGGTGATGTGAAAATGATAAGTGTCTAAATGTAGATGTTTTCATGTATATATCATATTCACTTTGCATGTATTCTGTGAGGTTTGATGCCCGTTTTGCGCTTAATCATCTATTATTTGCTTTGTAGGGCATAAGGAAGCCATGGAGAACAAGAATATATCATTTGGGCGAAAAGAGAAGAAAATAGGAATTTCATACTACCCCCATACTACCCAGTATGGGGGCCGTATGCACTGTAGCAGGGATTGATTTGGAGTGTCTGCCCAGATTTTCATACGACCCAGTATGGTGGCCATATGCACCCCGTATGGATCGTGAATCTAGGGTTTTTGGGTGCTATACGACCCCCATACGACCCGTATGCCTCGGGAGGTATAAATACCAACTTTTAGGGCAGAAAAAGGAGACTTTTGGCTGGACCTTTTCTTGGCCAACTTTGGGGAGATCACTTGGGAGATTTTGGGTGACCTTGGGAAGGAGAAGAAGGGTAAGGAAGCTAGGAGATCATTCAAGCCCAAGGTCCAAGACTCTCAAGGCAAGAAGGCAACATCATTCAAGGGGAGATTTACCACGATTTGAAGGAAGGAGACCCACGGCTAGAGGAAGCGTCATTTGGCACTCCTTTTGCGGGGAAAGCGTCATTCGGCACATTCTTCACCTCCTCCTTTACCATTTTATCTAGGGAGTGTCATTTATGCTTTTGTTTCATGTTTTGCTTGTTTGTATTGCTTGTTGTGGGATGATGACACACTAGACCCCCAAGGCCACCGAGTGTTGGTGAACCTTCGGGGGTTTTATCATGTATGTTGGATGATAACTTGTTAATTCCATGCTTGGGTAATTTTGAGATTTAATCCATTGTTTTCATGCTAAGTGCTACACTAAGGAGAAATCAATAGCTCTTTTATGAGTGATGCATGTAGATGTGACTTGCTCGCATGTATTAGATCATGAATGGATTAGAAGGGGATACTTGTATCATCACGCCGAGAAATCGGGTGTTTGGTAGCCCTCCATGTAGGTTTGATCCGAAGAAGAGTAGGTTTAATCCTAAGTGAGATTTCCTCGTACTTAATGCAATCGTAGGAATGTAGATTTGGAAGGAATTCCTATCTATGTTCGTATGGGATTAGGGTTCAATCGCCGAGAAATTGGGGTTGTTCTAATCTTGGAATCTCATGGTCCATTTTACCCTTGCATCTTTAGATCATCATCCATGTTGCATGATAACCCCTCAAGGGGATCCTCATCCATAGGCCTTTGCATCTCATTGATTTTCTTGCTTGCTTATTGCTTGTTCTCTCTAATTTGGTCATAATCTCGTTTTAGCTTTAATTACATTTAGTAGAGTAAAAATTCATCACTTGAGATCTTAGGCTAGATAATAGCTCGAGAAGGAATAATAGGAGATCCTTAGCCCCGTGGAATATGATCCTCGCGTCTTCACGCGAGGTATTACTTGGCGATCCCGTACACTTGTGGGGAAGCAATTAGAAAACAAATCAATGCAAGTAAAGATAACAAAAGAAGTTAGAGGCAAAATAAAAGATAGGAGAGGCAATCGACGATAAATGGGGCACCCGGACATTTCTTACACTAGGACTATAGTTTCTAGTTCAAAACCAATCATTATACTTCCTAACTGGTGTCTAACAAGTTGTCGAGATCCTCAAACACACGGTCCCAGACTTAAGGTTAGCCGTGACTAACCCTACACTATGCCCCGGTGGAGAAATCTCTCAAGTCTCGACACCTCACACTGTGCTAGATTTCTTTATGCTCTAGGGATTCCAAGTGATAAACCCTATTCCCTAATATAGATCTAACCCTTTTGTCCAGGCCAAAGACCCCTACTCACAATTAAGCCCCTGATACTAATGATTACTTCAATGCTTCACTCTGTTGCTTGCGCAACTAAGCCCCAGTAGAGTTCATCTCTTAGCACTTCAATCTATTGTGACCACAAAAAACTCTTGGAACATTGAGGTAGGATAAATCACACCGGAAGAGAAAGGGAACACTCTGCTACCTCTTGACTCATCCTCTCAACCCTCTTCAATCTGGCATTGTCTAACCCTCATGATGTGTCACTCATCTATAAGGATTACCAACATGGATTCTCAATCCTAGTGCCACTCTAAGAGAAAATCAACTCAATAAGCATTCAAGATTAGAACTTAATTAAAAACATCAATTAAGGAAACTATAATAAAAGGTCAAAGAAACAATATCATCCAAAGGTTTACAAGTCCAAGTACACACAAAGGTTTAGCACTCCATGGAGCAAAATATAATCAGCAATGAAGTTAAAAGTAAAGAGATGCAATCTATGAATAAAACCCCTCGGTGTTCATGTCGGCGGTCTTGAGGAGTGGCCACGTCTTCTTCAAAGGTCCCCCTGTCAAGCCTAAGGCACACCTCACCCGATCGGTGTCGATGAAAGCTCCCCCAATAACTCTCTTCCAAAGGAAATGCAGTGTCGAAGGCCATGAATCTCTCCAAAAGGCTGGCCAAAGCCTCTCTAAACCTTAACCGCAGGCGCCTCCAAAGGTGGAGAAAGATAGGACAAAAGATGGGGAAAGGATCTTAAAATTAGGCTAAAATCGTGACTTAAATAGGGTTATATTCGGGCATCCACACGAGCGTATGGAATTTCCACACGCCCGTGTAAATTTGCAGAAATTCGATTTTCAGTAGCCTATTAACACTCCTAAAAACAGTACCCTTCCAAAAACACTCCTGAATCCACACTCTTCATCAAGGCACCATAAACGGGCACACGTCTATACCGTAGATCGCGTTGCTTCTTCAAATAAAGCACATTTGATGGGAATCTTACTAGCCTTGCACAAGTTGGAACACATGAGTGTGACTGCCTTTGTGCCCCTCCAATTTTCACATTCCATCGAGCATAATGGAGGTTGGCACACACTCATATGTCTTTGGGCACAACTTGTGCCTTTTCATGTGTTCACTTCAAGATTCCATCAATATAATACATTCGCAATCCACTTTGCCTTATTTCTTCTCTATTTGGCTCTACAACACTGTATGCGCAAAAGAACACAAAAACACATGTATTAGCAATAAAATCTGAGAAAAGTAATGCTCGTCGTAAGAAAAGAATACTTTGTATTACTAATATATTAGCACTTATCAATCCCTAATGATTTTGACAATTTTTGTTGGGAGAAAACCCATGATGTGATTGTCCCCATTTTTGTAGAACAAACCCTGATGCGAGAGAGACTTTCCCCAGATAAGGAAAATCAAGAGTTGGCCACAGTTATTTGTAGAAGACACACCACCAAGATGTGACTTGGGGAATACATGGGAGAAAACAAAAATTCAATAGGTGAATGAGACATACTTGATTGAGTTTGAACAAGTAACCTTTTCTCATAAGGATGAATGGTCATATAAGAAAAGAGCACTTTAAGTGGTAAAGTTAAGTCATGTGATAAGGGTGAAGCAATCTTTAGGTCCTCCTATATTGAAATTGAACAACTCATGTCCTGGATTGTTCCCTTGGAGGTCTAAGCATCAATGTTTGAAACTTGTATCATTGATGAGAGCTCGAGAACTGGGGCATAAGGGGTTTGATTGTGGAAGAATTAAGAATATGGAGATGACCCCTAATGCCATATCACACATCTTGGAGTTTGAACAAACTATTCTTGAGGAATTCCCCGGTAAGCTCACAAACATCTCACTTTTTGAAATCAACTCTTCAAGCTATAGCTGAATGGGACCCTTGTGTTTTCAAACCAAAATGCTAGAAGATGATGCAAACTCCAAGACAATGGAACACAAATCTTCTTGTACAATTGATGAGCTCATTTAAGGAAAGAAGAAGAGGTTGGGAATTCAGGAAAATATGGGTAAGAAAACAAGCCATCTAATGAACCACATGTGCACGTTCTGAGCTTGGATAATTTCTGACCCAATTTGTTTCCATAGAGGCCTAAAATAAGACTACTCAACCTATGACATGTATTCCTCCATGGCAGATAATTTTGGTCTTTAATGGTATAGCTATGCAATTAATAGCCGGGAGGAACGCACTCTCTTCAAGCCTCCTTAACATACCCCTTGTGGTGTGTACCACAAGTGCACAGGTTGTCAAAGTAATAAAGTATCTAACGGGTTGGTAGTCGAATCCACGGGGAATAGATGCCTAAAAACAAGAAGTATTGCTTCTTAGCTAAAATAAAAATCAATTGTTGATCATGATTCAAAATACTAATGAAAATAAAGAGAGAAGAAAAGAGAGTAAGCAAGAGTAATTAGAAGAGATACTCAATGGTAAAGTGGGGTGATAAGTGTGAAAAGTGCTTGTGCGATAAGAATACAAAGTACTCTTTCCTTATGATGAACATTACTTTTATCGGGTTTTGAAGCTAATATGTGTGTATTTATGTTACTTTTATAAAGATAGAGTTGTGAGGCCGAATATTAGAAAAAGAAGCCAATGTGGATCGTAAATGTACCATTTGGAGTAAATCTTGAAAATGTTCAAACACGATGAGGTAAGTGGGGTTCGAAATGCGGGAATGTGTGACAACCTCTTCGTATTCAAGTTAGCACAATGATTTGGAGAGGCATAAGGGAAGTCACATTCAAGCATTTCGGCTTATGCATGTATAGAAAGATCTCCACCAACATGTCCATTATTGAAGAAGCAAAGCGATCTACGATGTAAATGTGTCCCCGTTTACGTTACCTCGATGAAAGCATGGATACAGGAGTGATTCGGGCCGACACTATAGTAAATTACTGTGGCAGGTACTGTTCACAACAGGCTAAAGAAGGATGAAAACAGAGTATCCGCACGGGCGTACATTAATTCCATCCCATGTGAAAAATCCACAGGGGCGCCCATAGGGGCGTGTGGATTCATGATTCCAGCCCTTTAAAAGCCGATTTCAACATTTTTTTCTCCATCTTTTCCCCAACTTGAGAGAGGGCTTTGACTAGGGTTTTGAGAGGTATTGGCTAGGGATTTGAAGAGATTCTACGGCTCTGACATCGCGCTCTGTTTGAAACAAGGTTAGTGGTAGAGCTTTCATCGGCACCGATCCGGCGGGGTATATCCTAGGCCGGACAAAGGGACCCTTAGACGAGTAGAGGACTCTACAAAAGACCATCGCCAAGACTATCAAGGGGGTTTTCTATGGATTCTTTGCTTTTATATTTGATTTCATTGATTGTAATTAGCTCCATGGAGAGCTAAACCCCCTAGTGGGTTCTTGGGTATTTTTGAACCCTAGGATGTATTCGTTTCATTGAACCTCTTTATTATGCTTTCAATTAATTGATGTTTATTTGAGTTCCAATCTTGAATGCTTGATTGTATGAATACTCCCTTAGAGTGACACTAGTGTTGAGAGTTCTTGTTGGTAACCCTTGTGAGTGAGTGACACACCACGAGAAATAGACAAAGCTAGATTGGAGAGAGTTGAGAGGGTTAGTCGAGAGGTAGTGGAGCGTCCCCTTTCCCCTCCGATGTGATTTATTCTACCTCAATTTCCTCAAGTTCTTTGTGGTCATAATAGAGTGAATGGCTAAAGGATGACCTTCTGATGAGGCATAGTTGCGGGTGCAACGTAGTGAAGCGTTGAAGTGATTTTAGCACCTAGGGCTTAATTGTGGCTAGGGAACTTCCACCTGGACCAAAGGGTGAGGTCCACATTTAGAAAGAGGATTTAGCACTTGGAATCCCTAGAACTCATTGCAATTTTATACGAGTGCGAGGTTGAGGGGTTATTCAATTTCTCCTCCGGGACATGTATATAGTTAGGTATGGTTGACCTTAGATTTGGGACCATGTATTTAAGGATCTCCATGACTCAATATTACATCAGTTAGAAAGTATAATAGAGGGTTCTTGCACTTGAAACAATTGTCCTAGATAGAACAATATCCGGGTACCCCATTTATATCGATTGCTTTACCTTCTCCTTTACTCGTGCTCTCTTTCTTGTTCTTTTAATTTTTTTATTTCACATCTTGTCACACATATCACTATTCAGGTTTCACTTAGTTAAGAAACAATTTAAATGTTTTTATTCCCTACTCCCTTTGGATACGAGACCCCACTCATCTGGGATTTTATTACTGTGACAAACCTGTGCACTTGCGGGACATACACAAGGGGCGTTGTCATGGAGTACTTGGACAATGCTTATCCTAGGACTATTATTTCAAGTGCAAGACTAATATTATGCTTCATGACAAGATTCCCTTGTGTATATCCCGCAAGTGCACGTGTTTGTCGAAGTAATAATCCCGGATGAGCGGGTATCGAAGGAATAAAAACACTCAATCCGCTTCTTAGCTATGTCAAAGATCAGTAGTGATAAGTGTGACAATGATTCAATTCTCAAAAGTAAAAGCAACAAGTAAGAGAGCACGAGTAAAGACGGGGGTAAGGCAATCGATAAAGATGGGGTACTTGGATAATGCTCCGCCTAGGACAATCGTTTCAAGTGCAAGAATCCTCTATTATGCTTCCTAATCAATGCAATGGTGAGTCATGGAAATCCTTAAATACATAGTCCCAAATCTAAGGTCAACTATGCCTAACTCTATACATGTCCTGGAGGAGAGATTAGATAACCTCTCAACCTCGCACTCGAATAGAGTTGCAATGAGCTCTAGGGATTCCAAGTGATAATCTCTTCCTAATTATAGACCTAACCCTTAAAGCCCTAGATACTAAAATCACCTCAACGCTTCACTCTGTTACACGCGCAACTAAGGCTAGTGGAGGGTCATCCCTTAGAAGACTCACTCTATTATGGCCGCAAAGAACTCGAGGAATGGAGGTAGAATCTATCACGCTGGAGGGGAAAGGCGACACTCCTGTACCTCTCGACTCACCCTCTCAACCCTCTCCAACCTAGCTTTGTCTAAAGCTCATGGTGTGTCACTCACTCACAAGGTTACCAACAAGAACTCTCAACCATAGTGTTACTCTATGGGAAATGTTCATACAATCAAGCATTCAAGGTTGGAACTCACAACAAACATCAATTAATTGAAAGCATAATAAATAGATTCAATGAAACAAATACATCCTAGGGTTCACAAATACCCAAGTACCCACTAGGGGTTTAGCTCTCCATGGAGCTAAGTACAATCAAAGAAATAGAATGTAAAAGCAATGAATCCATAGAGAAACCCCCTCGATAGTCGTGTCAATGGTCTTGTGGAAAGTCTTCTACTCGTCGTCCAAGGATTCCCTTGTCCGGTATAGGATACGCCTCTATGGAAGCTCCCCTACCAACCTTCTTCCAAAAAATGACGATGTCGGAGCCATAGAACCTCTCCAAAACCCTAGCCAATACCTCTCAAAACCCTAGCCGAAAGCCTCATTCAAGTTGGGGAATAGATGGAGAAAAGAATGCTGAAATCAGGGTTGAATCGCTTTTAAATAGGGTTGGAATCGGGAATCCACACGCCCCTGTGGGCGCCCCTGTGGAATTTCCACACGGGCGTCAGTAATTTCCACACGCATGTGGGGATTCTCTGGAATTGTGATTTTCGGCCGGCTGTGGACAGTGCTGCCCGAATCTAGACTTTCATCGAGGTGACGCAAACGGGCACACGTTCATATCGTGGATCGCTTTGCTTCTTTAATGACGGACAAGTTGGTGGAGATCTTGTTCTATGTGCGTAAGTCGGAATGCTTGAGTGTGACTGCCCTTGTGCCCCTCCAACTGGTTGTGCGAACTCAAATACGAGGAGGTTGGCACACACTCTAGCATCTCAGACCCTGACCTATGTCTTCGCGTTTGAACCTTAGCAAGATTTTCTCCAAAATCAGTGCATTATCATCCACATTGGTTTCTTTCCTTCATACTCTACCTCACAACCCTACCTGCATAGAAGTAACATAAAAACACACATATTAGTGTAAAAACCTGAGAAAAGTAATGCTCAACATAAGGAAAGAACGCTTTGCATTCATATCGCACAAGCACTTATCAAACTCCCCCACACTTAAGCTTTTGCTTGTCCTCAAGCAAAAATTAAACATTCTGTGCATCAATGAAGAAAATATTAAAAGTGCTTAGCCTTAGGTTCACCAAAGTATACAATGAGAGCATTCAACAAGTAAGGGAAATTTCAACACTAAATATGAAAGATCGAAGCTCTAGTTAAAACTTGAATAAAAAAGGACAACAAACCCAAAATCGTGAAAGTGTGTGGACTCACTCAAGTCAACCCAAGGTGTACTCCTCAAAGCTCTAAGTATAAAGGAATTATTTATCTACAGGAAGAAAGTAACAAAAATTTAAAGATGGTTGTAGCTTCACACATTCTCTAAGGTAGCCCTTTCCCAAGCGGCCGCTAAGGTAGCTTTCACACTTTCGAGGTGGTAGCTCTTTCTACCGGAGTGGTAGCTTTCACTCATCCTATGAGATAACTCTTTCTCTCATTAGGGCATAACTAGTATCTGACTTGTGAGAGTAGCTTCATAATAGATAGGTGGTAGCTCTTTCCACCCAAAATGCAAAACAAACAAGAAAACTATTTTGTTCCTTCTTTTCATCATTCATTTTTTTTTCAAAATTTAACACAAGAAACAACTATAACTAGTCCCTTTAACATTGAACATGAGTTTCCAATAGGGTTTAAAGAGTGAGTAGTGCACTGAGTGTAATTCGGGCAAAAATTCCTAAAAATTCAAATAAAACTAGAGCATGAAGATATTCAATGTTAAAAATTCTTCTAAACTCAAGAATACAATCATTGCAACTAATGTAAACCACCATTGGCTATGTGAACATGGATATCAATCAAGAAAAATAAAAAGGATGTGTGCACTATGAAACTCCCCCCCCCCCCACACTTAAGTTGTACATTGTCCTCAATGTACATATGCAAGCTCACTCAAAATATATATTAATGAAGTGCAAATCTGGGAGAAGCAATTGAAACAATACTCCCCTGACTCCTAGTGTCGCATTTGGTAAAGATAATTCCTTGGGAGTAATGTTCCAACGGGTTGTGAAGCTCGCACGGCCAAGTGCCTAAGCACCTTGGCCGTGCCCATGACAATGTCTCAAATCCCAAGATGACAAGGCCATCTGCACACATACACGAGGGGGTTCAGTGAAGCTCAATAAAAACAAATTAACTTGAGTATATATAAAAGATAGACAATGAATACAACTCAAACTGCAAAATGAAAATAAACTCAGAAGGAGAATCCTTTCTGAGTGAACAAGTCTAAAATAAAATGCAAAATAAAGAAAATACTGAAAAATAAAGTCAAATGTCGGTGTCATGCTCTGTCGGCTCCTCTGCTACTGCTGGTGGTGAGGAAACATAAGGTGGATCCACCGGTGCTGGTATAGGAGATGGGGGTGCAGGATATGCCAAGGGGGACTGAGGAGTCCTCGGTTTCAAGACAAATGAGGAGGTGACGTCTCGCTCTAAGATCTTTTGTAATACGTCGAAACATGCCATGAACTCTATGTACTGAGTGGCCTGTGTAGCCCTAATCTCGGCAATCTCTGCTCGAGCCTCAGCCATCTCTATCCGTATCACTCCCACCGCACTCGCGAGCCTCTCGAAGCAATCATGGGCTCGAGATGGTCAAAACATACATACAGGGGGGAGCGTCCTCTGCCGCCGAAGGTGCCTCGGTCTCCATCGATGCTGACTGAGGCTGGGGAGCAGGCTGGGAATCCTCGGCATGATCACCCTCGCCCTCAGCTATCTCTGGAGCTGGTAGCACCAACGCATAAACCCCTGTCCAAACTCTACGGACCATGAGCATCAATCTTAGTGTCTCTAAACTCTGGGGGGTAGGTATACTCGTCTTCTCAGCCCCACGAATCGAATCCAAGAGACCCATGCCCAGCACTAATCTCGTAATCTAGGGGCCCGAGAATATCGCTCCCAGTCTAGTATAATGCCCCTGATGTCTGATGTACTCTGCCATGATGTGTCGTAAGTGAATCGGTATGCACTGCACAATCGAGTACAAGTATGGAAGCTCCTGCCGGCTCAGAACGCCAGTACTATCACCACGGCCATTCACCGATCTACTCATGATGGCATGTAAGTATCGGTATGCAGGTCGGGAAAGGCACGTGGCCTTGGACACCCCGGCTCGTACTGACCCTGACCACATAGCGTCCTGTAAGCTCTCTGCGGGGTCAAAGCTCCGGGATAATCAGGCGGTAACTGAGAGTACTCGTCAGTGTCTGTGAATGCCTCCTCATACAAGCCAAGCAGAACTGAAAACTGAGTGATGCACAAGCTATGGCGGTATCCAAGTGCTCTAAATTGAATGGTGTCCAAACTGTCGAAGCTCGCGTACGATCTATCAAACTCTAATGATGATAGCACCTCCAGTGCAAACTCTCGAATGGCTGGCTCTCTAATCATCAATAACTGTCACCAACCACCTGCTGAAACAAGATCCTCGACCTCATCAGCGAACTCATCTCCCTGCTGTAGATCTCTCAGTATACTTGTGTCCAGGAATCGAGTGTGTCTGAACCAGAGTCTCGACAAGCGCTCATAGCGAACCTGATGCTCTGGAATCATGAAACTCATGCCCTCAGGCTCAGGGGATGACTCAGGGGATAACTCACGCGGCCTCTTGTCATCTTACTTCTTCGACCGAGGTGCCATAATCTGCAAAATTTGAAACGAAATCGATCAAACAAGTTGATAAACTAACGCTGCAGAAATCCACACGGTCGTGAGGAATTTCCGCACGCCTGTGTGGATACACGGGGCGTGAAAACCACACGGCCGCGCCATAAGAATCCAAAAATACAACTTAAAAATACTTCTAACTTTGTTCCAAACATAAATCATCTTTCTAATTGAAGAAACGAAGCATTATTAACCAGATTCATCTATGAAAATCATGAATTGATGAATGAAATCATAAATAGGGCGTACCGACTAGTTAAAATGAAAGAACTACGAATCGGCCGAAAAACCTTGCAACAATCCTACCAAATCAGCGCTAGGAGGTCTGGGGTTGATGTGAAAGTGCTCCCAGACGAATGGAGGATGTGAGGGAGAAGAGAAATGACTATTCTTTAAAAAGAACTCATGCCTCTTGGCGTTCTGTACATCCACACAGGCGTGCAGAAATTACCCACGCCCGTGCTCCCCCACAGGAGAGCTTCACAGGGGCAGGTGCACGCCCCTGGGCACTCTCAGGAAAAACTCTCACTGACTCTAAATGCTCTCACATGGGCATGCAGAAAATACCCAAGCCAGTATGCCCGACCCACAGGGGCAGCAGCATGCCCCTGTGGCTTCTCTGGACATCCAAGAAAAAATCGCTACGTGTTCAACACGCCCGTGCGGAAATTCCGCATGGCCATGGGGATTCACAGGCCCAGCTCACAGGGGTGATCGCACGCCCTTGTGGCTTCTTGGGATGCAGAGAACTCCTCTGTAGAGTTTCGCACGGGCGTGCGGAAATTACCCACGCCCGTGCTGTTTTCACAAGGTTACCCACAGGTGCGAGTTCACTCCCCTGTGCGCTCTCGGGATAATTTTGACAAACTCTGCAGGAAATCACACGCCCGTGCGGAAATTACCCATGGGCGTGCGATATTCGCATGGTCGTTCACAGGGGCAGCCGCACGCCCCTGTGCCTTCTCTGGATGAGCTCGCAATACAAATACACGGGCGTGCGGAAATTTCACACACCTGTGCATTTTCACTGGATGCCTTACAGAAAGTTTCTGAATATGTTTACACACTCAAAGCCTGCCCTAGTATGCAAGTTTTACCAGCGAAAAACATGGAATAAAGCTCACTCAAATGACATAACTTCGCCAATTCCACATGAAAACACACGATGAATATTCAAAGCCCACAAGAAAATCTCAGCACAAGCATCTAAAAATCAAGACACCAATACTTAACAAATTATTCATGCAAACAAACTAACCTAGAAGATAAGGAAACAGTAAACACTTGTTTTGCCTCCCAAGAAGTGCTTGTTTAACGTCACTAAGCTTGACGTACCTTGTCTTAACTCACAGGAGTTCATAGATGAAGGTTGCCCTCTTACCCATGACTTGAAAGCATGATATGCAAAGTCTCTTGAGGATAGAGGGTGAATTATTGTGCTTCGGACCACCTAGCGATAGTTCATCCAACTCCTTCTGTTTACGGATGTCTCCAATAGCCTTGGAGTGTTTCCGGTGGCGTTTCCTAGCCCTCTTTATTTTTCAGAGCACCGTCTTCAAGATCCTCGGGGTAGATGGTACTTCTTTCATCTAACCAAGCATCATTACTTCTTCATAATCCTCCTCTTGGTCGAACAAACCCTCGTATGGGTCCGGATTGAACATTTCATGCATGTATTCATTAACAATCTCATCAGTAGTGTCTAGAAAGTATAAATAATTATCAAAATCAAGAGAATGCCGCATGGCTTCAGCAAGGCGGTATATGAGCTTGTCATCTCCAACCCTCAAAGTTAGCTCTCCGCCATCCATGTCAATCAATGCCTTGGAAGTCCGCAAGAACAGTCTCCCAAGTAACAAAGGTACATCCGCATCCTCATCAACGTCTAGCACTACAAAGTCAACCGAAAAAATATACTTGTCCACCTTGACAAGCACGTCTTTAATGATGCCTCTCGGATGTCGCACTATTTGGTCCACAAGTTGCAAAGTCATCCGAGTAGGCCTAGGCTCGCCCAAACCTAGCTTTTGAAAGAAGGTGTATGGCATAACATTGATACTGGCCCCTGAGTCCGCCAATGCCATTTCCTCGCCTAGATTGCCAATATTGCACGGAATGATGAAGCTTCCCGGGTCTTTATTCTTGTTCGGCATGTTCTTTTGCACTACCGCAGAGCATGAAGCATCTAAAATCACAGAAGCACTTTCCTACAACTTCCTCTTGTTAGTCAATAAGTCTTTCAAGAACTTTGCATACTTAGGCATTTGGGCCAATGCCTCAACAAAAAGAATATTGATGTGGAGTTACTTGAACAAACTCAAGAACTTCTTGTACTGTTCATCCCCTTAATCATTTTTCAATCTAGAGGGATAAGGGATTCTTGGCTTGAAAGGTTGGGGTGCCACATCTTTATCTTTGCTTGTTCCCTCTTCTACCTCTATAACCTCGGGTGCGTGTTCTTTTGGCTTCTCACTCGGAAGCCTACCTTCAACCTCATGACCACTTCTCAAAGTGATCACCTTCACGTGCTCTCTAGGGTTGGTCTCTATATTGCTCGGCAAGCTTCCGTGTGGCCTTTCAGAGAGACACTTCACAATTTGCCCCACCTGATTTTCAAGGTTATGCAAAGAGGCGGTGTGGTTGCGAAGTGTAGCGTTGACTGATTCAAACCTTGTATTTGCAGATTACACAAATCTAGTCAAGTGCTTCTCTAAGTCTTTCATTCGGGTTTCCAAACCTGAGACTCTGTTTTCCACCTGAGGGGCTTGTTGTTGTTGTTGGAAACCCGGTGGCCCATGGCCTTTTGTGGACCCTGATTACTCTATGAGAAATTGGGATGATTCTTCCAACCTGGATTGTAGGTATTGCTATATGGGTTTCCTTGAGGTCTCATGCCATTACCTACAAAATCAATGTTCTCCACCGAAGAAACATCACCGATAGAGATCGGGCAATCCGAGGAAGCATGTCCTCCACCATACCCGGTGCAATTAGTCACGGCCGCCACTCTATTTGAAGTTAGAAGATCTAACTTCTTACTTAAATTTTCCACTTGAGCCGCCAATGAAGTTACCGCATCTATTTCAATGAGACCGGCCACTTTTTTCTTCTCCCTAGCATTCCATTGGTAGCTGTTTAACCCCATTTCTTCAATTAACTGACGAGCCTCATCGGGAGTCTTGCTACCTAAGGTACCTTCTGCTGCAGCATCCAAGAGTTGCCTTGTACTCGGGTTTAAACCATTATAAAAGGTCTGAACAATCATCCACTCCGGGATTCCGTGTTGCGGGCACTTTCTCAGGAGCTCCATGAACCTTTCCTATGTCTCGAATAGAGACTCCAATTTCAATTGAACAAAGGATGAGATCTCGTTCCTAAGCTTTGCTGATTTTCTGGGAGGGAAATAACGGGCCAGAAAAGCTTCTACCATCTCCTCCCACATGGTAATTGACGCTCTAGGTAATAACTGTAGCCACTGCTTCGCTCTCCCTTTTAGGGAAAATGGGAAGGCTCGCAACTTGATTGCATCATCCATCAGCACGTTTATCTTCAGCATATCACACACCTCAAGAAAGCTCTCTATATGATTGTTTGGATCTTCATCGGCCAAACCATTGAATTGTGGGGATTGCTGCAACATGTGGATGAATGCAGGCTTCAGTTCAAAGTTCTGAGCTGTAATCGGGGGATGCACAATACTCGACTGCGTTCCCAATACTGAAGGTCTGGAATAATCGAATAATGTTCGCTATTGCTCATTCTATTCTGCCATGTTTTCATATTCTTCCACTTCCAAATAAGCTAAATTAGACTATTCTTGCATAGGCTCTTTCCTTTTTCTTCTAAGTGTATGTTCAAGCTCAGGATCTTCTTCAATCAATATTGAGGGATTCCCTCGGGTCATAACCTGGAGCTGCACCAAAAAGAAAGAAAAAGAAATTAGAACGATGATAGAATAAGAAGATATGAAATAGAATGTATTGTGAAATAGCTAAGAAAACCAAGTGCAAAGTATCTCTAAAGACCAACTCCCCGGCAATGGCGCCAAAAACTTGACAAGATTCCCTTGCGTATATCCCGCAAGTGCACAGGTTTGTCGAAGTAATAATCCCAGATGAGCGGGTATCGAATCCACAGGGAGTAGGGAATGAAAACACTTAATCCGCTTCTTAGCTATGTGAAAGATCAGTAGTGATAACTGTGACAATGATTCAATTCTCAAAAGTAAAAGCAACAAGTAAGAGAGAACGAGTAAAAGAGGAGGTAAGGCAATCGATAAAGTTGGGGTACTTGGATAATGCTCCACCTAGGACAATCGTTTCAAGTGCAAGAACCCTCTATTATGCTTCCTAATCAATGCAATGGTGAGTCGTGGAAATCCTTTAATACATAGTCCCAAATCTAAGGTCAACTATGCCTAACTCTATACATGTCCCGGAGGAGAGATTATATAACCTCTCAACCTCGCACTCGAATAGAGTTGCAATAAGGTCAAGGGATTCCAAGTGATAAATCTCTTCCTAATTATAGACCTAAACCTTTGGTCCAGGTGGAAAGTCCCTAACCACGATTAAGACCAAGATACTAAGATTACCTCCACGCTTCACTCCGTTGCACGCGCAATTAAGCCCCAGCGGAGGGTCATCCCTTAAACCATTCACTCTATTATGGCCGCAAAGAACTATCACGCCGGAGGGGGAAGGGGACGCTCCTGTACCTCTCGACTCACCCTCTCAACCCTCTCCAACCTACCTTTGTCTAAAGCTCGTGGTGTGTCACTCACTCACAAGGTTACCAACAAGAACTCTCAACCCTAGTGTCACTCTACGGGAAATGTTCATACAATCAAGCATTCAAGGTTGGAACTCACAACAAACATCAATTAATTGAAAGCATAATAAAGAGATTCAATGAAACAAATACATCCTAGGGTTCACAAATACCCAAGTACCCACTAGGGGTTTAGCTCTCCATGGAGCTAAGTACAATCAAAGAAATAGAATGTAAAAGCAATGAATCCATAGAGAAACCCCTCGATAGTCTTGTCGATGGTCTTGTGGAGAGTCCTCTACTCGTCGTCCACGGATTCCCTTGTCCGGTATAGGATACGCCTCGACGAAAGCTCCCCTACCAACCTTCTTCTAAAGGAATGACGATGTCGGAGCCGTAGAACCTCTCCAAAATCCTAGCCAATACCTCTCAAAACCCTAGCCGAAATCCTTTCTCAAGTTGGGGAAAAAATGGAGAAAAGAATGCTGAAATCGGGGCTGAATCAGCTTTAAATAGGGCTGGAATCGGGAATCCACACGCCCTGAATCGGGGCCCATGTTGAATTTCCACACGGGCGTGGGTAATTTTCACACGCCCTTGTGGATTCTCCAGAATTGTGATTTTCGGCCGGCTGTGAACAGTGCTGCTACAGTACCTGGCCTAAAATACTTCCTGAATCCATACTTTTATTGAGGTGACGCAAACGGGTACACGTTCACATTTTGGATCACTTTGCTTCTTTAATGACGGACAAGTTGGTGGAGATCTTGTTCTATGTGCATAAGTCAGATTGCTTGAGTGTGACTGCCCTTGTGCCCCTCCAACTGGTTGTGTTAACTCAAATAAAAGGAGGTTGGCACACACTCTAGCATCTCACACCTGACCTATGTCTTCGCGTTTGAACCTTAGCAAGATTTCCTCCAAAATCGGTGCATTATGATCCACAATGGTTTCTTTCCTTCATACTCGGGCTCACAACCCTACCTGCATAGAAGTAACATAAAAACACACATATTAGTGTAGAAACCCGAGAAAAGTAATGATCAACATAAGGAAAGAACGCTTCGCATTCATATCGCACAAGCACTTATCACTTCCTTAATCAAAGTTTCACGAGTCGTGGAGATCCAAAGACACGCAGTCCCAAACCTAAGGTCAACCGTGACTAGCCCTCTATACTATGCCTCAGCGGAAAGGGATACTCTCAATACCTCACACTATATCGAACTGGTTTAGGTTCTAGGGATTCTAAGTGATAAACCCTATTACCTAAATTAGATAAAACCTTTTGGTCCAGGCGAAAGATCCTTAATTACTATTAAGCCCCACCACTAAAGATATCTTAACACTTAACTCTGTCGCTCACACGACTGAGCCCTAGTGGAGAAGTTCTCTTAGCACTTCACTCTATCATGATCGCAAAGAACTCTTGGAATATGGAGGTATGATAGATCACATCAGAGGGAAAAGGAGGCATTCTGCTACCTCTCAACCCTCCCCAATCTTGCTAAGTCTAGTCTAATGAAGTGTCACTCATTCAAAAGGTTACATAGATAAACACTCAACCCTAGTGTCACTCTAAGGGAAAATAAAAATAATAAGCACACAAGATTAAAACTCAATTAAAACATCAATTAAAATAAACATAATAGAAGTTAAAGAAGCAAAATCATCCTAGGGTTTACAAATCCAAGTACCCACGAGGGGTTTAGCTCTCCATGGAGCAATACAAAATCAAAGATGAAATAAAAAGTGAATGCAAAATCTCCATAAAGATAACCCCCTAGCTTTCTGTGATGATGGTCTTGAAGTGCCACTTCTGCTTTTCTAAAGACTCCTCCGTCGAGCCTAGGGCACACCTTGCGAATCAATGCCATCGAAAGCTCCCCCAATAATTCTCCTTCAAAGGAAATCGATGTCGAATGACATAGAAACACTCCAAACTCTCTGCAGAACCTCTCTAAGCCCTAGCCATGCTCTCTTCAAAAGAAATGAAAAAGATCCCCATAATGATATCTCAAAGAGGTATTTAAAGGGCTGACATCGGGATTTCACACACCCTGTGGAAATTCCACACGGGCGTGTGAATTTCAAGGCTCTTCATTTTCTGTGCACTGTAAATAATAACTGCTATAGTAATTTGTTACGTTACTACTACAGTACTTCATTACACTACTCCCGAAATCATCTTCTTTATCAAGGCCGCATGGTTGGGCACTGATAAGTGCTTGTGTGATATGAATGCGAAGCATTCTTTCCTTATGTTGAGCATTACTTTTCTCAGGTTTTTACATTAATATGTGTGTTTTTATGTTACTTTTATGCAGGTATGGTTGTGAGGCTGAGTATGAAGGAAATAGGCCAATGTGGATCATAATGCACCTATTTTGGATGAGATCTTGCTAAGGTTCAAACGCGAAGACATAGGACATGTGTGAGATGCTAGAGTGTGTGCCAACCTCCTCGCATTCGAGTGAGCACATCCATTTGGAGGGGCACAATGGAAGTCACACTCGAGCATTCCGTCTTATGCATATAAGAACAGGAGCTCCACCAACATATATATCATTGAAGAAGCAAGTGATTCACGATTGAGCGTGTGCCCGTTTGCGTTACCCCGATAAAAGTATGGAATTGGGAAGTTATTCAGGTCGAAGACTGTAGCAGAGCACTGTTCACAGCCGGCCGAGAAATCAGAGAAACAGAGAATCCACAAGGGCGTGTGGAAATTATCCACGACCATGTGGAAATTCCGCACGGGCGCGTGTAGCGTCCACGCACGTGGAGTTGCCTGATTCCAGCCCTATTTAAAGCCGATTCAGCCCCGATTTTGGTATTCTTTTCTCCATCTTTTTCCCAACTTGAGAGAGGGCTTCGGCTAGGGTTTTGAGAGGTATTGGCCAAGGTTTTGGAGAGGTTCTACAGCTTTGACATCGTCATTCCTGAGGAAGAAGGTTGGTAGGGGAGCTTCCGTCGAGGCGTATCCTATACCGGATGAGGGAATCCTTGGACGACGAGTAGAGGACTCTCTGGAAGACCATCGACATGACCATCGAGGGCGTTTCTTTATGGATTCATTGCTTTTACATTCAATTTCTTTGATTGTACTTATCTCCATGGAGAGCTAAATCCCTAGTGGGTACTTGGGTGATTATGAACCCTAGGATGTATTCGTTTCTTTGAACTTCTTTATTATACTTTCAATAAATTGATGTTTATTGTGAGTTCCAACCTTGAATGCTTGATTGTATGAATATTTCCCCTAGAGTGACACTAGGGTTGAGAGTTCTTGTTGGTAACCTTGTGAGTGAGTGATACACCACGAGCGTTAGACAAAGCTAGGTTGGAGAGGGTTGAGAGGGTGAGTCGAGAGGTAGAGGAGCGTCCCCTTTCCCCTCCGACGTGATAGATTCTACCTCCGTTCCTCGAGTTCTTTGTGGCCATAATAGAGTGAATGGTCTAAGGGATGAACCTCCTCTGGGACCTAGTTGCGCGTGCAATGGAGTGAAGCTGAAAAGATCCGCTTTGCGTATATCCCATAAGTGCACGGGTTTGTCGAAATAATAATCCCGGGTGAGCGGGGTCGAATCCACAGGGAGTAGGGATTAAAGACACTTAATTCGATTCTTAGCTATGTGGAGTATCAACAATGATAAGTGTGATAATATTTCAATTCTCAACAATCAAAAGCAACAAGTAAGAGAGAAAAAGTAAGGAGGAGGCAAGGCAATCGATAAAGATGGGGTACTCGGATGATGCTTCTCCTAGGAAAATCGCTTCAAGTATAAGAACTCTCTATTATGCTTCCTAATCAATGCAATGGTGAGTCGTGGAAATCTTTACATACATAGTCCCAAATCTAAGGTCAACTATGCCTAACTCTATTCATGTCCCGGAGGAGAGATTAAATAACCTCTCAACCTCGCACTCGAATAAAGTCGCAATGATCTCTAGGGATTCTAAGTGATAAATCACTTCCTAATTATAGACCTAACCCTTTGGTCCAGGCGGAAGGTCCCTAGCAGCAATTAAGCACTAGATACTAAGATCCCCTCAATGCTTCACTCCATTGCACGCGCAACTAGGCCCCAGCGGAGGTTCATCCCTTAGACCATTCACTCTATTATGTCCGCAAAGAACTCAAGGAATGGAGATAGAATCTATCACGTCGGAGGGGAAAGGGGACGCTCCTGTACCTCTCGACTCACCCTCTTAACCCTCTCCTACCTAGCTTTGTCTAACGCTCGTGGTGTGTCACTCACTCACAAGGTTACCAACAAGAACTCTCAACCCTAGTGTCACTCTAGGGGAAATGTTCATACAATCAAGCATTCAAGGTTGGAACTCACAATAAACATCAATTTATTGAAAGCATAATAAAGAAGTTCAAAGAAACGAATACATCCTAGGGTTCACAATCACCCAAGTACCCACTAGGGGTTTAGCTCTCCATGGAGCTAAGTACAATGAAAGAAATTGAATGTAAAAGCAATGAATCCATAAAGAAACCCCCTCGATGGTTGTGTCGATGGTCTTGCGGAGAGTCCTCTACTCGTCGTCCAAGGATTTCCTCGTCCGGTATAGGATACGCCTCGACGGAAGCTCCCCTACCAACCTTCTTCCTCAGGAATGACGATGTCAAAGCTGTAGAACCTCTCCAAAACCTTGGCCAATACCTCTCAAAACCCTAGCCGAAGACCTCTCTCAAGTTGGGAAAAAGATGGAGAAAAGAATACCAAAATCGGGGCTGAATTGGCTTTAAATAGGGCTGGAATCGGGCAACTCCACGGGCGTGGACGCTACACACGCCCGTGCGGAATTTCCACATGGGCGTGGATAATGTCCATACAGCCGTGTGGATTCTCTGTTCCTCTGATTTCTCGGCCGGCTATAAACAGTACTGCTACAGTGCTCTGCTACAACCTTCGACCTGAATAACTTTGCACTTTCTTACAGCCCTACCTGCGTAAAAGTAACATAAAAAACACACATATTAATGTAAAAACCTGAGAAAAGTAATGCTCAACATAAGGAATGAATGCTTTGCATTCATATCACGCAAGCACTTATCAGAAGCATTGAGGGGATCTTTGTATCTAAGGCTTAATTGTGTCTAGGGACCTTCCGCCTGGACCAAAGGGTTAGGTCTATAATTAGGAAGCGATTTATCACTTGGAATCCCTAGAGCTCATTGCAACTTTATTCGAGTGCGATGTTGAGAGGTTATTTAATCTCTTTTCCGGGACATGAATAGATTTAGGCATAGTTGACCTTAGATTTGGGACTATGTATGTAAGGATTTCCACGACTCACCATTGCATTGATTAGGAACCATAATAGACAGTTCTTGCACTTGAAATGATTTTCCTAGGTAAAGCATCATCCGAGTACCCCATCTTTATCGATTGCCTTGCCTCCTCCTTACTTTTGCTCTCTTACTTGTTGCTTTTAATTGTTGAGAATTGAATCATTATCACACTTATCATTGTTGATACTCTACATAGCTAAGAATCGAATTAAGTGTCTTTACTCCCTACTCCCTGTGGATTCGACCCCGCTCACCCGAGATTATTACTTTGACAAACCCGTGCACTTGCGGGATATACACAAGGGGACCTTGTCAAGTTTTTGGCGCCGTTGACGGGGAGTAGGTGTTTAGAGATACTTTGCACTTTGTTTTCTTAGCTATTTACCCTTCATTCTATTTCACATCTCTTCTCTATCACCGTTCTGATTTGTTCTAAAAAAAAAAAAAAATTATTTCACACTTTCTTATTCTTCCATCATTCTCATTTGTTTTCTTTTGTCATGTCTTACTTTTTCTTGCAAGGATTTTAAATGATGATTGACCCAGTCGTTGCTCTACATTTGCAGGTTGAAGCTCTGAGTGAAAAAGTTGATAGAATTGTTACTTCACGACAACAAAACATTCCATGTTACAACGCTTATCATCCAATTGAAGTGGGCTACCCAAACTTATTATGGAATAATGGTGAACAACATTGGGAGACACCTCAAGAGGAATGTCAAAGGGGTGAGATACTCGGCGAGGATGCACTTCAGTTACAAAGAGTATTAGCTAACTTTATTGAAGCATCCGATGTCTGCGTCCAAAATATGGAGACCACACGAAGATGTCAAGAAGCCTCCTATAAAAACCTTGAGCATCAACTAGGAGGGATACTTGACACACTCTCCAGGGAACAAAAATTATTTGAGCAAGCAAGTCAAGTTCCTTATAGAGAAGATGTGGTAGTGAATGGCAATGAAGAAATGGGGTGGAACGAGTATGATGTTGTTGAGATTGAGAGGATACAAGAAGAACTGTTCATTCAATGTGATAATTGTTTGAGTGGACAGTATGTTTGTGAGCAGAAATGGTGTAAGGAAAGTTGGTGAAGACATATTGCTTTCATGTTGAAATGGAAGAAGACGCAAATCCCAAGGTAATGGAGCAAGCATCTCTCTTTGGGATTAATCAACTCATAAATTGCAAGAAAGAGATTTTGGGTTTGGAAGAAGACGTGGGTAGGAGATTGAAGCCATCCAATGACCCACCTGTGCTAAGCTTGGACAATTCCTAACCCAAATTGTTTCCATGGAGGCCAAAGGTAAGATGGTTGAACTCTCCGACAAATATTCCACCCCGGCAAGTAGATTTTTGGTTTAAAGGAAGTAGCTATGCAATATCTAGTCGGGAGGAACACACTCTTTTGAAGCCCCCATAAGGTAAGGAAGAGGTAAGTCAAGCTAAGTGACGTAAAACAAGCCCTTCTTGGAAGGCAACCCAAGCAATTACTGTTTTCCTAGTTTTTAGTTTAGTGTTTGCATGAATAAGAGCTTGAGTGTTGGTGTTTTGATTCTTATATGACATTGCTATGCTTTTCTTGTGGACCGTTGGTGTTATCTTGTGCTTTCATGTGTTTTAGTGAAGTTTTGGTCGTTTGAGCTATTTCTCATATTTTTCACTGGTAAAACTTACATATTAGGGCAGGCTCTGAGTGTGTAAACATGTTAAAAACTTTTCTGCAGAGCCTGCAGAATTTTCTAAGGCATCAAGAGAAAACACACGGGCGTGTGGAATTTCCGCACGCCCGTGGATTTGCACTGCGAGCTCATCCAGAGAAGGCACAGGGGCGTGCGGCTGCCCCTGTAAACGACAATGCAACTGTCACACGCCCGTGGGTAATTTCCGCACGGGGGGTGTGAATTCATGCAGAGTTGGGCGGTTTATCCCTAGAGCACACAGGGGCGTGGACTCGCCCCTGTGGGCGACCTTGTGAACCACACACGGGCGTGGGTAATTTTCGCACGCCCGTGCGAATATCTGCAGAGGATCTCTCCATCCCGAGAAGACACAGGGGCGTGCGTTTGCCCCTGTGAGTTGGGCCTGTGAATGTCTACGCCCGTGTGGAATTTTCACACGGCATGGGTCTTAGAGAATTTTCTCGGTTGCATGGAGAGTCCAAAGGGTGTGCGTTTTCCCCTGTGGGTCAGGCACACGGGTGTGGGTAATTTCCGCACGCTAGTGTGGATTTACAGATATGCTAGAACCGCAGGTTTTCTTTAAAATCTTTTCGGGTTTCTTCATATTTTAACCCTCATACTTTTTGATAACACATCCTTGCTCTCTCTTGACCTCTCACCGTCGTTTTAGAGGGATGTTAATTGAGTTTTCCGGCCGTTTTCTAGTCTTTCATTCTCATTTTGTCGGTAAGCTTCTCTTTCTCTTTTCTTTGCCAATCTTCATTTATTTTGCAGCATCAGCATCATCTTCACCAGCAATGGAAACAGATGTACTAGCTATTGACACCGACACTTGAGGCGTCTTTACCTTCTTTGTTCTTATTTTTCGCATTTTATTTTCTGCATTTTATTTTGGATTGGTATACTCAGAAAGGATTTTCCTTCTGAGTTTATTTTTATTTTGTGGTCTCGAGTTGTATTCATTGCTCTATCTTTTTTATACTCGAGTTGTTTTTATTTTGTTGAGCTTCACTGACCCACTCGTGTATGCGTGCAGATGGTCTTGTTTTCTTGGGAATTGAGACTTTGTCATGGGCATGGCCAAGGTGCTTCGGCACTTGCCCGTGTGAGCTTCACAACCCGTCGGAACACTACTCCCATGGAATTAGCTTTATCAAACGCAACATTAGGAGTCAGGGGAGTATTGTTTTGATTGCTTCTCCCACATTTGCTTTTGAAGGATGTATATTTTGAGTGAGCTTGAATGTGTACATTGAGGACAATGTACAACTTAAGTGTGGGGGGCAGTTTCATAATGCGCACATTTTTTCTATTGTTCTTGATTGATATATGCTCACATAGCCAATGGCGGGTCACCTTAGTTGTAATGATTATATTCTTAAGTCTAGGAGAATTGTTAACATTGAATGTTTTCATGCTCTAGTTCTTGCTTGAATTTTTTTAGGAGTTTTTTTGCCTCGATTTACACTTAGTGCACTACTCACTCTCCGAACTCTATTGGAAACTCATGTTCGATGTTAAAGGGACTAGTTAGGTTTACTTCTTTTTTGCTAAATTAGATGAAAATGAAAATGAAAAGAAGGAAAAAAATAGTTTTATTGTTTATTTGTATTTGTTGGGTAGAAAGAGCTACCACCTATGAAGTATAAAGCTACTCTCACAATTCGGATACTAGTTATGCCCTAATGAGAGAAAGAGCTATCTCATAGGATGAGTGAAAGCTACCACTCGGGTAGAAAGAGCTACCACCTCGAAAGTGTGAAAGCCACCTTAGCGGCCGCTTTGGAAAGGGCTACCTTAGAGGATGTGTGAAGCTACTACCATCTTTTAAAATTTTTGTCACTTTTGTAGATAAATAAGTCCCTTGTACTTAGAACTTTGAGGAGTATAACTTGGGTTGTTTTGAGTGAGTTCACACACTTACAAGAAATTCGGGTTTGTTGTCCTTTTTGATTCAAGTTTTTAGCTAGAGCATTGATTTTTTCGTATTTAGTGTTGAAATTTTCCTTACTTGTAGAATGCTATCTTTGTATACTTTGGTGAACCTAAGGCCAAGCACTTTCAATATTTTTGCTTAAGGACAAGCAAAAGCTTAAGTGTGGGGGAGTTTGATAAGTGCTTGTGTGATATGAATGCGAAGCATTCTTTCCTTATGTTGAACATTACTTTTCTCAGGTTTTTATATTAATATGTGTGTTTTTATGTTACTTTTATGCAGGTATGGTTGTGAGGCCGAGTATGAAGGAAATGGGCAAATGTGGATCATAATGCACCTATTTTGGAGGAGATCTTGCTAAGGTTCAAACGCGAAGACATAGGACATGTGTGAGATGCTAGAGTGTGTGCCAACCTCCTCGCATTCGAGTGACCACATCTATTTGGAGGGGCACAAAGGAAGTCACACTCGAGCATTCCGTCTTATGCATATAAGAACAGGAGCTCCACTAACATATATATCATTGAAGAAGCAAGTGATTCACGACGTGAACATGTGCCCGTTTACGTTACCCCGATGAAAGTATGGAATTGGGAAGTTATTCAGGTCAAAGACTGTAGCAGAGCACTGTAGCAGAGCACTATTGCAAGTATTGTAGCAGTACTATTCATAGCCGGCCGAGAAATCAGAGAAATAGAGAATCCACACGGGCGTGTGGAAATTATCCACGCTCGTGTGGAAATTCCGCACGGGCGCGTGTAACGTCCACTCCCGTGGAGTTGCCCGATTCCAGCCCTTTTTAAAGCTGATTCAGCCCCGATTTTGGTATTCTTTTCTCCATCTTTTCCCCAACTTGAGATAGGGCTTTGGCTAGGGTTTTGAGGGGTATTGGCCAAGGTTTTGGAGAGGTTCTACGGCTCCGACATCGTCATTCCTGAGGAAGAAGGTTGGTAGGGGAGCTTCCGTCGAGGCGTATCCTATACCGGACGAGGGAATCCTTGGACGACGAGTAGAGGACTCTCCGTAAGACCATCGACACGACCATCGAGGGGGTTTCTTTATGGATTCATTGCTTTTACATTCAATTTCTTTCATTGTACTTAGCTCCATGGAGAGCTAAACCCCTAGTGGGTAATTGGGTGATTGTGAACCCTAGGATGTATTTGTTTCTTTGAAATTCTTTATTATGCTTTCAATAAATTGATGTTTATTGTGAGTTCCAACATTGAATGCTTGATTGTATGAACATTTCCCCTAGAGTGACACTAGGGTTGAGAGTTCTTGTTGGTAACCTTGTGAGTGAGTGACACACCACGAGCGTTAGACAAAGCTAGGTTGGAGAGGGTTGAGAGGGTGAGTCGAGAGGTACAGGAGCGTCCCCTTTCCCCTCCGACGTGATAGATTCTATCTCCGTTCCTTGAGTTCTTTGCGGACATAATAGAGTGAATGGTCTAAGGGATGAACCTCCGCTGAGGCCTAGTTGCGCGTGCAATAGAGTGAAGCGTTGAGGGGATCTTAGTATCTAGGGCTTAATTGTATCTAGGGACCTTCCGCCTGGACCAAAGGGTTAGGTCTATAATTAGGAAGCGATTTATCATTTGGAATCCCTAGAGCCCATTGCAACTTTATTCGAGTGCGAGGTTGAGAGGTTATTTAATCTCTCCTCCGGGACATGAATAGAGTTAGGCATAGTTGACCTTAGATTTGGGACTATGTATGTAAGGATTTCCACGACTCACCATTGCATTGATTAGGAAGCATAATAGAGAGTTCTTGTACTTGAAACGATTTTCTTAGGTGAAGCATCATCCGAGTACCCCATCTTTATCGATTGCCTTGCCTCCTCCTTACTTTTGCTCTCTTACTTGTTGCTTTTAATTGTTGAGAATTGAATCATTATTACACTTATCATTGTTGATACTCCACATAGCTAAGAATCATATTAAGTGTCTTTACTCCCTACTCCCTGTGGATTCAACCCCGCTCACCCGGGATTATTACTTCGACAAACCCGTGCACTTGCGGGATATACGCAAGGGGACCTTGTCAGGCACACAATGAATTGATGAAGCTCTTGACAATATTACACAAGTTGGAGTATATGTGTGTAACTGCATTTGTGCTCCTCCAATTTGTAAATTCACATGCACATTTTTAGAGGTTGGCACACACCCACATGCTGGTGATCACAACTTGTGCCTTGATCTTTGTTCAGTACAAGAGATTCTTCAAAAATCACGTCCATGATTTATTTTTGCTTCCTTTCTTACTAACTTGTCTGCACAACCCTAAATACACAGATTAAGACAAATACACACAAATGTGCCATAAAACCTGATAAAAGTGATGATCAATGTAAGAAAAGTATATTTAATAACACTAATTCACAAGCACTTATCACTCCTTGAGGTAAGTAATAATTTATGTCAAGCTAGTGACATTAAACAAGCGATTCTTTTGAGGTAACCCAAGTTTTGGTTGTTTTTTCCCCGCTTGTTTTCTTAGTTTAGTGTAGTTGCTTTCTTTGAGTTCTTGAATAATTTGGTGCTGCTCCTACTTAATTTAGGGTTTGATCCTTGGTTTTTTGCTTCTATTCATGGTATATTTGTTTTGTAAATTGTTGGGGTCACATGCCTTAGTTATGGAAGTTTAGTAAAATTGAGAAATTAGAGTCTCATGCACTTCCATGTAGGACACGGCTCAATCACGACCGTGCTCTTCATTTAGCATAGTCTTTGAGCTCCTTGCATATTCGTGCTCCTTTTTCTGAAGTCTGGGGAGTATTCCTGAGATAATCATGGGGAGGAAGCATGTGGAGAGCACACCTCTATTTTCATGCCAAGCACGATCATGCTCTAAATTTTTCACGGCCGAGCTAAACCTGATTTTTTGCATTTGTGGATTAATTTTTATTGTTTTAATACAGGTTATCATACCAAGGTTGAGAGCCGTATCAATGTTTCTTGGGCATCACCAATCTTTCTTTTAGTAGTGTTTTTCTTTTATTTCTTATATTCCTTTCTTGAGGTTTACTTGTGCCCCTTTTCTCTTTTCAGGAGGTGACCCATATGGAAGCAAGGTACATTCTTTTCCCACCAATTTTATTTTTCCTTTATTCATGTCTTTATACATGAATTTGTAAATTGAGGACAATGTACAGTTTAAGTGTGGGGGAGGGTTTTACATATTGTATCCATTGTGATGAGGCATGCCTTAGGACGATCTATGATTTTGTGGTTTTGAATTTCTAAGTCTAGGGAGACACTAGTGTGTTAGTGTATTTTTATTAAGCTTAATTTTTAGTCTCACTCTTGCTTTAGAAACCCTATCATTTTTCACCTTACCCTAATTGTGGAGCTACTTGTGCGTAGGGAAGGCTTTAGCTAAATGACCATTAGTGTTCTTTGTAAAAAAGAAAAAAAAATTGCAAAGTCAGATTTCTTATGGGGTGCCCTACCGGGTATTTGTAAAAAAAATCTTGTAAAAACATGGTAGAAAGAGCTATCACCGTAGAAGAGTGAACGCCTCTTTTGAGAAGTTGAATTTTGGGCATTACAAATGTACATTTGATGACCTACCAGGAGAGAAGGCTACCTCTAGGGTGTATGAAGCTACTACCAATTTAGTATAGTGTGGAATAAGGTCATTGTTAGCTAAGCTAATCCAACAATGCATGGGGCACAAAATTGACAACGGCCCTTGCGTATGTCCCGCAGTGCACGAGTTTGTAGAAGTAATAAAATCCCAGGTGTGTGGGTATCATACCCACACGGAGTAGAGAGTAAAAATACTTAAATTGTTTCTTAAATAAGTGAAATATAAATAGTGATTTGTGTGACAAGATGTAATGCAAACAAAAGTAATAGAGACAAGAGAGAGAGAGCACAAGTAATGGAGAGGTAAGGCAATCGGTATAAATGGGGTACTCGGAGATGCCTGGGACAATTGTTTCAAGTGCAAAAAACCTCTATTATGCTTCCTAACTAATGCATTAATGAGTCTTGGAGATCCTATAATACATGGTCCCAAATCTAAGGTCAATCATCCCTAATTCTATACATGTCCCAGAGGAGAAATTGAACAATCTCTCAACCTCGCACTCGTATAGAATTGCAATGAGTTCTAAAGATTCCAAGTGATAAATCCTCTTCCTATATGTCGACCTAAACCTTTGGTCCAGGCGGAAGGTCCCTAGCCACAATTAAGCCCTAGATGCTAAAATCAATTCAACGCTTCACTCCATTGCACTCGCAACTAAGCCCCAGCGGAAGGTATCCCTTAGCCCATTCACTCTACTATAACCGCAAAGAAATCGAGGAATTAGAGGTAGAATAAATCACAATTGAGGGGAAAGGGGATGCTCCGCTACCTCTTGACTCATCCTCTCAACCCTCTCCAATTTAGCTTTATCTAACTCTCGTGGTGTGTCACTCACTCACAAGGGTTACCGACAAGAACTCTCAACCCTAGTGTCACTCTAAGGGAGTATTTGATAAGTGCTTGAGTAGACATATTTTTATATATGTTTTACATGCATTGAGCATCATTTTTCAATGGTTTATTTCTCATATTGTGTATTTGGTGTTCTTTTATGCATATAGGTTGTGAATGCCTTGAAGAGTAAAAAGGAAGCAAAGATAGGCTATAAAGACACAATGTTGAGAGTTCTTGTTCAATTCAAGGACCAAGACACGAGAGGAGTTTATAAACGTGGAGATGTGTGCCAACTTCCAAGAAGATTCGAGTCAATTCACTAGTTGGAAGGGCACAAAGGCAGCCACATCTTCATGTTCCTTCTCTTTATGAAGATTGCAAGACCTCTCAAAGATACGTCGATGAAGAAAAGTTTTATAGCCTACCACATGGACGTGTGCCTAGATATGTGGCCTCAAGAGAAGAGTGTTTGGACCGCATTTTGTGAAAAACACTGTAGCAAAACACTATAATAAAATTACTATTCACGCGCCCGCGTGGAAATTCCTGCAGCCCCCGCGGTCGCTTGGAAAATCCACATGGGCACGTGGGGGCACGTGACAAACGCGGTCTAAGGCCTATAAATAGCCATTTTTCCCTATTCTTTCTCATCTTTTGTGCAACTCTTGAGTGGTGAGACGGCTAGGGTTTGGAGAGGAGGTCTTTGCGGCTTTGGAGGTTCTTCGTCACAAACTTTGATCGATTTCTCCTCCGTCATAGCATCAAGGAAGCCACTGATGAATGTAGCTTCGGAGTGGGTACTTCAAGACGTCGAATCTCTCCATCAAGGCCATCAGTTCATATATAAGGGGGTTTATTTCTATGATTTTAATGTACTTTCATTCATTGATGGTGTGTTGTGTATGTTGCTCCATGGAGAGCTAAAACCCTAGAGGGTATTTGGGCTTCTGAACCCTATGATTCTCATCTTTTGTGGATTTGCTAATTGTTTCTATTTAATCCGAGTTTGATTAAGTTTTAATCTTGATTGTCTAATGCTTGCTTGCCTTATTGATCTTTTGGTTATTTGGTTTGCATGATTTGTTACCTTGGTGAGAGAGAGGTCTCCATTAGGATTAGAATCTCGAGATTGAAGAGGGTTGAGAGGGTGAGTCATGAGATAGTGAGCATACCCTTTCCCCCTCGATTGGTGTATTCTATCTCCGTTCCCTAAGCTCTATGCAACCATATTTGGTGTGAGGCATGAGATTGAGAGATTTCTCCACCGGGACCTTGTAGGGGGTTAGGATCCTTCGCCGGGAATTAGGGTTGGATCAATCTTTAGGAATCGGATACACCTCTTAGAATCACTAGAGTGCTTTGCGGTCATATGTGGTGTGAGGTGTTGAGATTGAGTGATTTCTCCACCGGGACCCCGTAAGGGACTAGTATCAGTGATCTGGAGGCAGGATCCGATTATTTTTTTATTTCCACGACTTAACTTACTCATCATAGAAACACTTTTCTTATCTGGTACCTAATACCTGAATCCAAGGGGGAGCATTGCCCGAATACCCACTTTTACTGATTGAGATCTCCATCCATTTCACCCTTGCATATTCATCTCCGGTATTCATTTCTTCGCACATTAGATCACCACACCTTTCCATTTATCATTAGACTAGAAAGCAGAGAAGAAGTTAGTACTAGTAGCCCTGTTCCCTGTAGATTCGACTACCCGACTCACTGAATATTTTATTACTTCGACACCCGTGTACTTGATGTTCACACGCATATTCGGACATGTAACTCCCCCACACATAAGTCTTTTCTTGTCCTCAAGCACAATTAAACATTAAACTCATGGAAAGAAAAGAGAAGTGCTTGGCCTTAGGTTCACCAAAAGAGTACAAGAATAAAATTCTACAGTCATGAAGAGAGTCAAACACTAGACAAAACAATCAATGCTCTAGCAAACAATCCAATCAAACATGAAAGTGATAAAATCCGAATGCGTGTGTGAGTGAAGAAAAACTCAACTCATGTCAACACTATGTCCACTACTAAGTTCTTATTAACATGGGACTTATTTATAAACACAAAGAATAGGTAGTAGCTTCACACAACCTTTGAGGTAGCCCTTTCCCAAGATGCCTTCCGAGTGGCTTTCACACTTTCGAGGTGGTAGCTCTTTCTACCAATGATGGTAGCTTTCACACATCCCATGAGATAGCTCTTTCTCTCATTAGGGCATAACAAGTATCCGACTTATGAGAGTAGCTACATACATCATGGGTGGTAGCTCTTTCCACCCCCTATGTACAAACAACAAACAATTTACAATTCTTCTTTTTTTTTTTTTCAAGTTTTTCTGATTTTTTCTGATTTTTGTCTGGATTTTTTTTTTCAAATAAAAACTAGCATACTTAAGTCCCAAACATAATGAACTAGAGTCTTCATAAGTCTAATGAGTGAGAGAAGTGCACAAAGAGCAATCAGACAAAAATATTCAATGAAATTGGATGAAAAGTAGAGCATGATAAAATATAATGTTTACAACCTCCAAAAACTAAGAATTAAACTCTAAACCCTAAGGTGAACCTTCATTTTCAACAAGAGCATACTCATGAAAACACAAGTAAAACTCATGTATAAGGTGAACCCTCCCCCACACTTAAGATGTACATTGTCCTCAATGTACGCATGCAAGCACAATAAAAATAATAACAATGGAAGCATAATGTGTATGGGAATGCAATTAAAACAATACTACCCTGAGCTCCTCATTAATCGTTTGGTGAAGTCTAACTCATGGGCTTGTTGTATGGGTTGTGAAGCTCACACGACCATGTGACAATATCACATGATCGTGTCTATAACTAAAACACCATCAACATCACTCTCAAGGCCATCTGCACGTAGACAAGGGGATCAGTGAAGCTCAACAAAATAGAAAAGATGTATGAGTTCTTAATAGTAAACACATGAAGCACAAACTCGTACAAACAAAAAAAAACACAAAGTTAACTAAAGTCTAAAAGATAAAATAAAGAAAAACTAAAAAATGAAAACAAAAGTAAAGGAAACTAAAGAATCATGAGTGGGACGGCTTAAGCATCGACGTCATCTTCTGGTGTTGCCGGTGTGCCAAAAGAATGTTCTCATCCAAGGTTAACCATATACGATCAAAGCTTTTCGGTCCTTAGTGGCATACCTGCAAGAAAACTGCCAAAGAAATGCAAATTTACATGAAATGGCATGCTGCAGGAATACACACGGGCGTGTGGAAAATCCACGCACCCGTGTGGTGAATTTTTGGCTTGAAAGCAGCCCACGCGGGCTGGTGGAAATCCACGCGCCCGCGTGGGCTTCCTGGGCATGATTTTCAGTCCACGCGGTCGCGTGGGAGCCAGGCTATGGCCAAAAATGCCATGCCGACCCTCAACAGCGCTCCAAAACTCTTATAAAAGCATTCCCAAGCATATTAAGGTGATTTCCATGAAGAACAATGCATAAGAACCAAGATGTCCACATAAATTTCAAAAAATGGAGGCATGGAGAAGGTTAGAAAAATGAGAGCTCACCGGTGTGAATTGAGGAATAAAGTATGATTAAATGGCCGGAAAAACCCTTCTAAACCTTTTAATGACAATGGAAAAATGTTTGGGAGTGTGGGTGTGTGAGAAAGATGAAGGGATGTGTGAATGAAAATGGTGAATAGTGGTCCTCTTCATCAATTTACCCCACATAGGGGTTTTAAAACTTCACATGGGGGTGTGGGTACTGTACACGGGCGCGTGGAAATTCCACGCGCCCGTGTGGGCTACAGAATTTCTGCAGAAACACATCCATAGAGATATTTACATGAAATTAAGTCCAATTTCCCAACTAAAAGCATGAATATCATCCTAAACCATGCCACACACATACTTTTAAACTAAAACACCAAAAATTTTCATGAAGAACTCAACACCAATAAAAATTTAGCAAAGCACACACTCATTATTTTATTACTGCAAAAATAAAAATCTAAGCTAGAAAACAATTAAAAACTTGGGTTGCCTCCCAAGAAGCGCTTGTTTTACGTCACTAAGCTTGACGTACCTCTTCCTTACCTTATGGAGGCTTGAAAAGTGTGTGTTCCTCCCGACTAGATATTGCATAGCTACTTCCTTTAAACCAAGGATCTAGTTGTCGGGGTGGAATATTAATTGGAGAGTCCAACCATCTTACTTTGGCCTCCAAGGAAACAATTTGTGTTGGGAATTGTCCAAGCTTAGCACAGGTACATCATTGGATGGCTTCAATCTCCTACCCACATCTTCTTCCCTTCCCAAAACCTCTCTCTTGCATTGTAAGAGTTGATCAATCCCAAAGAAAGATGCTTGTTCCATAACCTTAGGGTTTGCTTCTTCTAATGTATTTTCAACTTGAGAGGAGCATGACACTAGCAAATCCCCTTGAAAATTTTCTCGCTCACAAGCACAATCTTCAGTCACACAATCCAAAATCTCAAAATGATATTCAACTTCTTGCTTTTCATTTTCTGCCACAATGTACTCAATTTGCCCAATTTCTTCCATGTTGTTCATGGCCTCATCATGTCCCGGAGTTACATGCCTTGCTTGTTCAAATTCTTCTTTTTCTTTAGCAAGCATGTCCAAGATCTCTCCTAATTGATGCTCAATGTTTTTGATGAAGATCTCATGACAACTTAATGTGGGATCAATATTTTGGAAACAGGCATCGGTTGCTTCAATAAATCTCGGTAACACTCTTTCCAACCGAAGTACATCTTCTTCAAGCTTCTCATCCAGCTGAAATTCTCCTTGAGGTGCTTCCCATTGTTGTCCATCAATATCCCACAAGAGGTTTGGTAGCTTCTTTGATTTGGATGATAGTTGATCCGATATGGATTGTGTTGTTGATGAACATTGACAAATTGATCAATTTTTCTAGTGAGAGCATCAACCTGAAAATATAAATCTACAACAGGATTAATCATCATTCAAGTTCCATGCAAGAAAAAGTAAATAAGACAAAATAAAACAAAATACAAAGGTGGAAGAAGATAGAGTGAAAATGATGAAAACAAAATAAAAACCAATGAGAAAGATGGAAGAAAAAGAAAGTGTGGAATAGAAAAATAAAATGAAAAAGATAAATGGCTAGAGCAACAAAGTCCTAGCATTCCTAGTATACTGTTCCACGGCAACGGCGCCAAAAACTTGACAGTATCCATACAATCAATGCATTCAAGATTGGAACTCAATAAAAACATCAATTAATGAAAGCATAATAACAAGGTTCAATGAAATGAATACATCCTAGGGTTAACAATCCAAGTACCCACTAGGGGGTTTAGCTCTCCATGGAGCTAATTACAATAAATGAAATCGAATGTAAAAGCAATAAATCCATAGAAAACCCTCTCAATAGTCGTGACGATGGTCTTGTGGAGAGTCCTCTACTCATCCAAATGGAGCGCGATGTGGGAGCCATAGAACCTCTCCCAATCCCTAGCCAATACCTCTCAAAACCCTAGCCGCAACCCTCTCTCAAGTGGGGGAAAAGATGGAGAAGAGAATGCTGCAATCGGGGCTGAAATCGGCTTTTAAAGGGCTGGAATTGGGAATCCACATAGCCCTGTGGATATTCCACACGGGCTTGTGGAATTAACAGCGCGCGTGTGGAATTTCCACATGCCCGTGTGGCTTCTCTGGAAAAATCCTTCTTCGGCCGGCTGTAAACAGTACTTGCTACAGTATTTTGCATCGCTATTGCTACAGTGCCCCCTGCTGCAGTACCGGACCAAAACACTCCTGAAACCATGTTTTCATCGAGCTGGAATACTTAGAATGTGACTGCCTTTGTTCCCATCCAAATCATTGTGCTAGCTTGAATATATGGAGGTTAGCATACATTCTAGCATCTTGAACCCGACTTATGTCTTCGCGTTTGAACCTTCTCAAGATTTTCTCCAAATGGTGCACTCACGATCTACATTGGCTTCTTTCTCTAAGATTCGGCTTCACAAGCCTATATGCGTGAAAGTAACATACATATACATATATTAGTGTTAAAACCTGATAAAAGTAATGCTCATCATAAGGAAAGAACACTTCGCATACTTATCACACTAGCACTTATCAACACTTTAGGATAATCACATACACACTCGGAGTATAGGGTGAGGGTGAGACTTATCATTTTTGATCAGCTGAACACAGTCTAACAACTGGCTTCCGTCAGCACTTTTGAATATTACATTATTAAGATCAAAGGTCATGTACTCATCTTCTTTCTTATGTGTGAATGTGTTTTGCTTGAGGACAAGCGAATGTCCAAGTGTGGGGGTATTTGATAAATGCATTTCATATATATATTTTTATACCATTTTCATGTATCTACCTAGTCTTTAAGCATTTATTTATTGTAATTCGATGCTACCATGGGTATTATTCTGTAATTGTCAAGGAAAATAGGTCCCTGTACAAAAGAATAGGATTCACCATAATTACAGTGTGAAAGATGTCAAAAAGCAGTGTTCTCAAGTGAAGCATGGTCTGAGCATGGGCGTGCTCCTCCCCCTAATTATCCCGAGCAAATTCTGCATTAGGACAAAGTACTAGCACTGTAGTATAACATTGTAGCTGAGAAGTTAGTGGTTAAGAAACTTCATTAAAGCATCGTTGGAGTGGTTAAGAAGCGAAGAGTGGAGCCTTTCATGGCTTTGTTACCTTTTTTTTCTTTAGTTTTTTTTTTGGATTTGTAAAACTATGAGTGGCTAGACACTGTCTGGTGCCCCAGATTTATGAACTTTGATGTTTATATGTTTTGTTAATTTACTTGCTTTTGATTTCTATGGGGTTCTATTGGTTTCTTATGTTTAATCATGTGTGTGCATAACTTGATGTATTTGATTTGCATAGTGGCTTAGGTAATTTAGTTACCTTAGCAAAACTTTGTGTATTTAAGAACCATGGATGCAACATTGCACTTGAGCACACACAGGAACCTTAGGATGTACCTGGTAGTTATTAGGAGCAAGTACATTACATGTTTCTCTAGAGGATTAGTTCTGGGTACTGCTCTATCTTTGTGTATCTCACCTAGTTCTATTCTAGCCGTTACCTGTCATCTTTTCCCACTTTAGGATCTAGTTGTAACCCTTTTACCAACCATCAATGACCAGTTAGACATTAGAAGATAAATTAGTACTTTGAGTCTAGTCCCTATGGTATAACAACCCTACCCCTCATGGGGTACCCCTGTATTACTTGTGTGTGACCTGTATACTTGCGGAGAGTGCATTAGTGTCTAAAGTCACTCTCTAAAAAGCCCTAGGTTAACTTATATAACTTCAAAAAAAAACTTCTACCTTTGTGTGTGCGGCTAGTGTGCGGGCCGCACACCTCTCTGTCTCCTCTGTCCAAGCTACACTTTGGCCACACACTGCTACAGTGAAATTGCTATATTGTGCAGCTACAGTGCCATTGCTGCAATGATCAGTTCTTGAAAATTCATTTGTTTTGCCTAGAACCTGAGGATGTGTGTGAGCTTTAATATATTCTTCGAGTTATAAAAAAAGAAAGGTTATTCACGCACTAAGTGATCCTCCGATATCCTAAAATAATAATAATAAATAAAAAGCATAAAAGGTATTGGAGTCATAGAAATATGCATGAAATTGAATAAAATATATATAATACAAGTGATGTATTTATACACTTATCAACGATTAATTCTTGTTTCATGTGCAAGACCTACCACTGAAAATAAAAGATAAACTCATGAGGAAGATCCTTTCAGAGTGATACAAGTTTAGAATAAAATACGAAAAATGAAATACTATAACAAAAAGAAATAAAGTGACGACGCATCAAGTGTCGGTGTCGGGCTCGGTCGCCTCTACTGCAGCTGCTGCTGTTGGTTTAGCTGGTGCTGGTGGAGGTGATGGTGGTTGATAAGCGCTTGTGTATTTGTAATACAAAGTATTCTTTTCTTAGGATGAGCATTTGCACTTTGTTGATGGAATCTTGGAGTAAACAAACAGGAAGACACAAGTTGTGTTCAAAGGCATGTGAGTGTGTGCCAATCTCCGTTGTGCTTAAGTGAATATGCAAATTGGAAGGGCACAAAAGCAGTCACACTCATGTGTTCCGACTTGTACAATGCTAGCAAGATTGTCGTTAATTGTGTTTTATTTGAAGATGCAACATGATATATAGCATGGGCATGTGCTCGTTTATGTTACCTCGATGAAGAGTATGGATTCGGGAGTGTTTTTGGCAGGTACTCTAGCAAGTTATTGTAGCAAATCACTGTAGCAATATAATGTAGCAGATACTGTTTATAGGCCACTGAAAACCAAATTTCTGCAAATTCACATAGACATGTGGAAATTTCACTAGCCCGTGTGGATGCCCGATTCCAGCCCTATTTAAGTCATAATTTCAGCACAATTTTAGAATTTTTTCCCTATTTTTTGCCCTATCTTTCTCCACGTTTGGAGGCACCTGCGGCTAGGGTTTGGAGAGGCTTCGACTAGGCTTTTGGAGAGGTTCACGGCCTTCGACACCGTGTTTCCTTTTGAAGAGAGTTATTGGGGGATCTTTCATCAATAGCGATCTGGCGAGGTGTATCCTAGGCTTGATAAGGGGACCTTTGAATAAGCTGCGGCTACTCCTCAAGACCACCCACACGAACACCAATGGGGTTTTATTCATAGATTGCATCTCTTTACTTTTGAAATCATTATTGATTGTATTTTCTCCATGGAGAACTAAATCCTTAGTGGGTGCTTGGACTTGTTGAGTTGATTTTCAATTAGGGTGACACTAGGGTGGAGAATCCATGTTGGTAATCCTTATGGATGAGTGACATACTATCAGGATTAAACAATGCTAGATTGAAGAGGGTTGAAAGGCTGAGTCAAGAGGTAGCGGAACATCCCCTTTCCCCTCCGGTGTCATTTATCATACCTCTACATTCCAAGAGTTCTTTCCGGTCACAATAGAGTGAAGTGCTAAGAGAGGAACTCTGCTGGGCTTAGTTGTGCAAGCAGTAGAGTGAAGCATTGAAGTAATCCTTGGTATCTGGGGCTTAATTATGACTAAGGGTCTTTCGCCTAGACCAAACTGTTAGATCTATATAATTGAATAGGGTTTATCACTTGGAATCCCTAATTCTAAAGCAACCTAGCACAGTGTGAGGTGTTGAGACTGAGAGATTTCTATACCTGGGCATAGTGTGGGGTTAGATATGGTTAACCTTAAGTTTGGGATCGTGTGTTTAAGGATCTCCACGACTCGTTAGACATCATTTAGGAAGTATAATGATTGGTTTTGCACTTGAAACACTAGTCCTAGGGTAAGCAGTGTCCGGGTGCCCCATTTATCATCAATTGTCTCTCTTATATTTTATTTATGCTTCTTTCTTATTTTCTTATTGTTACTTGCATTAATTTGTCTTAACATCACCATCAACTCATTTTCATTCTAGTTAAGTAGCAAACTTTGTGTTTCTAAGTACTATTCCCTGATGATTCGACTACCGTCTCACCGAGGTATTATTACTTGGACAAACCCGTGCACTTGAGGTTAAAGACGCAAAAGGGTTGTGTCAAGTTTTTGGTGCCATTACCGGGGAATAGGTCTTTTAGAAGTACTTTGTACTTTGCTATTTTAGGTATTCATCACTCATTCTATTTCATATTTTCTTTTTCTTCCATCATTCTGATTTGTTTTTCTTTATTTGGTTGCAGCTTCAGGTTATGACCTGAGGAAACCCTTCGACATTGGTTAAAGGAAATCTGGACATTGAACGAAGAATTCATAGAATGGATAAAGAACCTATGCAAGAATAGTCTAATCAAGCTGAGATAGAAGATGAATGGTCAGATAATATGGCAGAACAGAATGACCAGCAGAGGACACTATCCGATTATGCTAGACCCACAGTTCTTAGCACACAATCTAGCATTATGCGGCCACCAATTACACCTCAGAATTTTGAGCTCCAGCCAGTATTCATCTAAATGTTATTGCAGTCAGCACAATTTAATGGTTTGGCCAATGAGGATCCAAACAATCACATAGAGAACTTCCTGGAAGTGTGCGACATGATCAAGATCAATGGTGTTACCGATGATGCTATCAAGTTGATGGCCTTCCCATTTTCCTTGACAGGGAGAACGAAGTAATGGATACATTCATTACCTAGAGCATCGATTACTACATGGGAGGAGATGGTAGAAGCTTTTCTTGCCCGATATTTCCCTTCAGAAAATCTGCAAAGCTTAGGAATTAAATATCCTCTTTTGTGCAAACGGAATTGGAATCTTTATTTGAGACATGGGATAGGTTCAATGAGCTCTTGCAGAAATGCCCTTAACATGGGTTCCCCGAGTGGATGATCATTCAGACTTTCTATAATGGGTTGAACTCGAGCTCAAGACAGTTACTTGATGCTGCAGTATGAGGTACCTTAGGGAGCATGACCTCGGAAGAAGCCCGTCTTCTCATTGATGAAATGGCTATGAACAGTTATTAGTGAAATACAAGAGACAGAAGAAGGTAGCTGGACTTCATGAGATTGATGAAGTTACTTTATTGGAAGCCCAGGTTGAGTCATTGAGCAAGAAGTTAGACACTCTAACTTGTAATAGAGTGATGGCTATGACTAGTTGCACAGAGTGTGGGAGAGGACATGCTCAATCAGATTGCCCTATTTTTGTTAGTGGTACATTCTCGATATAGCAAGTGAATTTTGTGGGTAATGCAATGAGAAATCAAAGCAATGCATATATCTATAATCTGGGTTGGAGAAGCCACCCGAATCTTTCATGAAGTAATCAAGGGCAATAGAAATCCATGGCACGACCCAGTTTCCAACAACAACAAAAAGCCCCGAACATGGATAACTGAGTTTCAGGTTTGGAAAACCGGCTGATCAATCTAGAGAAGGCTTTGACCATGTTCATTGCATTGTCGGACATAAGATTTCAATCAGTTGAAGCCACACTTCGCAACCACACCGCTTCATTGCATAACTTGGAGAATCAAGTGGGGAAAATTGTGAAGTCTTTATCGGAGGGATATCAAGGGAATTTACCTAGCAACACCAAAACCAATCCGAGAGAACATGTGAAGGCGATCACTTTGAGAAGTGGTTGTGAGGTTGAGGATAGGCTTCCGAGTGAGAAGACCAATATTGAAGAACCCGAGGTCGTGGAGGTTGAGGAGAGAACTAAAGTAAAAGAGGTAGCACCCCCACCTTACAAGCCAAGAATCCCTTATCGTTCAAGATTAAAGAACGACCAAAATGACGAGTAATACAAGAAGTTCTTGGGTCTACTCAAGCATTTGCACATCAACATTCCTTTTGTGGAGCCGTTGTCTCAAATGGCTTGTTATGCAAAGTTTCTTAAGGACCTCTTGACCAACAAGAGCAAGTTAGAGGAGAGTGCATCTATGATTCTAGATGCTTCATGTTCGGCGATGTTGACCCCAGAAGCTTAATCATTCTATGCAACATTGGTAATTTAGGTAAAGAGAAGGTATTGCCAGACTCAGGGGCTAGTATCAATGTCATGCCTTATACTTTTTTCCAAAGGCTAGGCTTAGGAGAACCTAGGCCCACTTGGATGACATTACAATTGGCGGACCGAATGGTTAGACATCCGATTGGCATCATCGAAGACTTACTTGTGAAGGTTGACAAGTACATATTTCCTATGGACTTTATAGTGTTCGATGTTGATGAGGATGTTGATGTCGCACTGATACTTGGGAGGTCATTCTTGCATACTTCCAAGGCTCTTATAGACATGGACTGTGGGGAGTTAACTTTATGAGTTGGGGATGACAAGGTTACATACCCCTTGCCGAAGCCATGAGATATTTTCTAGACTTTGATGATACTCTTTATTTCCTTGACACTACTGATGAACTAATAGATGAATATCTGCAGGAAATAATGTGTCTGTACTCATATGAGGGATTGCTAGATGAAGAAGTGGAGAATGAAAACATGATGACACTTGGACTAGAGGACAAGGTGCAACCTACCCTAGGGATCATGAAGAAGATGACCTGGGAAATGAAGCGTGCAAGGAGATGTCACAAGAAACACCCCAAGGCTAATGGCGATATCTAAGAATGTAGTAAGGATGATGAACCCTTATGCGGTAACAAACTTGATTACTCTCCTTTTCCTTCAAAAGACTATGCTCATCATGCTTTCAGGTTATGGGTAAGAGGAAAACCTTTATCTATGAGCTCCCGTGAGATAAAAAGAGGTGCGTCAAGTTGAGTGACGTTAAACAAGCGCTTCTTGTTAGGCAACCCAAGTCTTTACTATTTTTCTAGGTATTAGTTAGCATTTGCATGAATAAGAGTTAATTGTTGGTGTCTTGATCTTTTACATGCTATTGTTCTGATTTTCTCCTGGATCTTTGGTGTTTTCATGTACTTACTTGTGTGTGGCGAAGTATCTTGGTCGTTTGAGCGAGTTTTTCATGTTTCTCTGGTTACATGTGCATAATATAGGCAGGCTTTGAGCTGATGTAAATGATCAAAAATTTTCTGCAAAGTCTGTTATTTTTTCTAAGTTATCCAGAGAAAACACACGGCCGTGTGGAAATTTGACATGGAAGTGTGTTTTCGTTCAGAGCTCATTCCGAGAGGACACAAGGGCGTGTATCTACCCCTTTAAAGGACCTTGTGATGGTCACACGCCCGTGTGGAATTTCAACACAGGCGTGTGTTTCTCTGTAGAGGTTGAAAACTCTATCCCGAGAAGATATAGGGGCGTGTGTCTGCTTTTGTGTCTAACCCTGTGCATTACACACGGGCGTAGGTAATTTCCACATGCCCATATGATTTCCTGGAGAGATGACCTCACCATCCCGAGAAGATACAGGGGCTTGTGAATGCCCCTGTCAGTGGCCTTATAAAGATCCACTGCCATATTAAATTTCCACACGTGTGTGTGAAACACTTAGATGAATTTCTCATGTGGACAAAGAAGCTACAGGGGCGTGTGGGTGCCCCTGTGTGTCGGGCACACGGGTGTGTGTAATTTTCACACGCCCATGTGGATGCGTTCAGAGACAAAGTGTGCCATCCCGAGAGCAGACAGCGGCATGTGTAATTTTCACATGCCCGTGTGGATGGGCAGAACTCAAAAGGCCGCGATCTCCTTTATAAATCATTCGAGCCTTTCTCATTCTTACACTCCCAAACACTCGAAGAACACTCTCTCTCACTCTCCTAACTTTGCACCACCATTTTAGAGAGATTTTATTGAGTTTTTTCCGGCCAATTACAAGGTTTTCATCTTCATCTTGTCGATAAACCCTCATTTTCTCTTTTCTTCACCATTACTTAATTTTATTTGATTAAACTGGTGAATATACTTCATTTCTATGCGAAAAGATCATTGCATGTTTAGAACAAGTTTAGAAACGAATTTGATGTATTTTAAATGGATTTTTGCATAGTGGCTGTGCGGTTTTCATGTCCCGTGGATTCATAAGGGCGTGTGAAATTTCCACACGTCCATGTGGATTTCTGCAATATTGACTTTTTCGTGAATTTGATTGATTTATTTTCAATAATTGCAGATATGGCAGCCCGGTCAAAGAAGCAAGCCGACAAGTGTCCACATGAGCCATCCCCTGAGTTAGAGAGTATTTGATTCGCTATTCCTAAGCACCAAGTCCGATTTGAGCGATTATCGAAGCTGAAGTTTGGACAATCTCATTTCCCAGACACTAGTATATTGAGAGAAATATAGTAGGGAGATGATTTAGCTAATTAGGTTGCAGAGTTTGTGTGAGTGGGTTGTTAGGAGCGGTTACTATTGATCAAGGAGCCAGCTAACCGTGCTTTGACACTCAAGGTGCTCTCATCATTCGATTTTGACTGATCATATTTGGGATTCGATAGTGTTGATGCCATATAGTTCATAGTATTTGGACATCACTATATTATGAGCGTCTTGAAGTTTACGGTCAGTTTGGTCTTATATGACGAGGCTTACATAGATACAGAGGAGTACAACTGATTACCTATTGATTATCCTGGCAGTTTAACTCCTTAGAGCGTGTATAACACATTATGCGGCTAGGGATAGTACCAGCCAGGGATGCGCAAGGCCACGTGTCTTTCCTGACCTAGATACCGTTATCCTCACGCCATCTTCAGTAGGACGGTGAATGGCTGTGATGACAGTACTAGAGTCTTGAGCTGGCAAGAGCTATTATATATCTATTCAATAGTGCAACATCATCCGATTCATTTGGGTTATATTTTAGCCGAGTATCTGCATCACCAGGGCTAGTATATCAAAGTGGGGGTGAATTTCTCAGGCCCATACATTACCAGACTCATTCTAGGCATGGGTCTGTTGGACGCTATCCGTGGGGCTGAGAAGATAATTATCCCTTCACCTTTAGGCCTGGATATGATAATACTAATGGGGTTGTTGCGCAGACATAGGCCTGGAGTGTATATTTTGCCTACATCCACTCCCGAGATAGTTGAGGGAGAGGATCACACTGCTGACAGGTCTCAGATAGTTCCCTAGCCTCAGCTAGAGCCGATGGAGACCGACGCACCACCTGCAGCATAGGAGCATCCTTTAGTGTGCATGTTTTCTCCTTCTCGAGCCTATGATCATTTTGAGAGTCTTGATAATGCTGTAGGGGTACTCTGGACTAAGATAGTTGAGGTTCGCACAACACAGGCCGTGAACCACACGGAGGTGATGGCGTGTCTCGATATCTCACAACAGTTACTCGAACGAGACGCTACCTCCCCATTTATTATGTGACCCTGGACCCCTCATGCTTCACCAATACCAGTCAATCTATTAGTTCCAGCATTATCACCGGCAGCAGTGGCACCAGAGGTGACTGAGCCAGACACCAACGCTTGATGCGTCTTTGCTTTCCTTTGTTCTTTTTTTTGTTTGTATTTCATTTTCGTATTTTATTTTGGACTTGCACTACTCAGAAAGGACTCTTCCATCTGAGTATGTTTTTTATTTGTTGTCTCAAGTTGTATTTCATTGTTTTATCTTTATATACTCGAGCTTATTTTGTTTTTGTTGAGCTTCACCTAATCCCCTTGTGTAAACGTGCAGATGGTCTTGTGGGTGTGGAATTTGAGGATTAAGTAATAGAAACGGTTAATGTGATTTTTCACATAACCGTGTGTGCTCCACAACCCATTGGAACTCAACTCTCAAAGATTTATCTCCATCAGACTTACCATTAGTAGCTCAGGGGAGTATTGTTTTAATTGCCCACCTTCACATTTGATCCTGAATGTTATACTTTTTATTATGCTTGCTTGAGTACATTGAGGGCAATGTACATCTTAAGTATGGGGGGAGTTCACATTACACATGTTCATTACATAAGTTTTGACTGAAAATACATGCTAACGTAGCTAATGGTGGTACACCTTAGTTGTAATGATTGTATTCTTAAAGTTTAGGGGAATTGTTAACAATGAATGTTCTCATGCTCTAATTTTTACTTGAATTTCTAGGAATTTTTGCCCGATTGACAATTATTGCACTAATTGCTAATTAAACCCTTTTGGAAACTCAAGTTTGATGTTTAAGGGACTAGATAGTTTTGTTTTCTTGTGTTAATTTTGCTGAGAAAATAGAAAAATGAAAAAATGAAAAGAGAAAAATACTTGTTTTAGTAGTGTATTTGGGGTGGAAAGAGCTACCACCAATGAAGTATGAAGCTACTCTCATAAGTCGGATACTAGTTATGCCCTAATGAGAGAAAGAGCTATCTCATGGGATGAGTGAAAGCTACCACCCTAGTAGAAAGAGCTACCACCTCGAAAGTGTGAAAGCCACCTTAGTGGTCGCTTCAGAAAAGGGCTACCCCAGAGGATGTGTGAAACTACTTCCATCTCTTTGTCTTCCTTTGTTTTATTTTTGTATATAAATAAGTCTCTTATACTTAAAACCTTGAGGAGAATATGTTGGGTTAACTTTAATGAGTTCACACACACTTACATGATTTCAGGTTGTTGTCCTTTTTTATTCGAGTTTTTAGCTATAGCATTGACTTTTCATATTTAGTGTTGAAATCCCCCTTACTTACAGAATGCTAACTTTTCATGCTCTGGTGAACCTAAAGCCAAGCACTTTCAATATTTCCTTCTTCTATGCTTCAATGTTTTTTTTTTGCTTAAGGACAAGCAAAAGCTTAAGTATGGAGGATCCTGATAAGTGCTTGTGTATTAGTAATACAAAGTATTCTTTTTTTACAATGAGCATTACTTTTCTTACAATGTTCTTTTGTGCATGTACGGTTGTGGAGACAAGTATGGAAGAAAAAAAGCTAAAGTAGATTGCATTTGCACTTTGTTGATGGAATCTTGGAGTAAGCAAACGTGAAGACACAAGTTGTGTTCAAAGACATGTGAGTGTGTGCCAATCTCCGTTGTGCTCAAGTGAATATGCAAATTGTAGGGGCACAAAGGCAGTCGCACTCATATAGTCCAACTTGTGCAATGCAAGTAAGATTGTCGTCAAATGTGTTTTTACCTGAAGATACAACGCAATCTATAGCTTGGACGTGTGCCATTTATGTTGCCTCAATGAAGAGTATGGATTCGGGAGTGTTTTTGGCAGGTATTGTAGCAGGCAATGGAGAAAGGTACTGTAGCAGTTACTGTTCATAGGTGCTGAATACTGAATTTCTGCAATTTCACATGTGCTTGTGGAAATTCCACACGACCATGTTGATGCCCGATTGCAGCACTATTTAAGTCGCGATTTTAGCCCTATTTCAGAATCCTTTTCCTCATCTTTTGGAGGCACTTGTGGCTAGGGGTTGGAGAGGCTTTGGCTAGGTTTTTGCAGAGGTTCACGGTCTTTGACAAGTGCTTCAATGAACATATTTTTTTATATGTTTTACATTCGTTGAGCATCATTTTATATGTGGTTTATGGCTCATATCGTGTATTGGGTGTCCTTTTATGCATATAGGTTTTGATGCATTGGAAATGCAAAAAGAAGCAAAGATAGGCTATTATGGCACTATGATGAGGGTTCTTGCGCAAATCAAGGATGAAAGCACAAGAGGAGTTTGTGAATGAGGAGATGTGTGCCAACTTCCATAGATATGCAAGTCAATTTACTATTTGGAAGGGCACAAAGGAAGTCACATCTTCACATTCCTACTCTTTGTGAGGATTTCAAGATCTTTCAAGATGTGTCTATAAAGAAAAGTCTTATAGCCTACCACATAATTGTGTGCCTGATTATGTAGCCTCAAGATAAGAATGTTTGGATCGTGTTTATGAAAATCAATGCAGTAATACACTGTAGCAAAATTACTGTTCACACGCCAGCGTGGAAATTCTTGCAGCCTACGCTAGCACGTGGAAAATCCACAGGGGTGCATGGGGGCACGTGACAGATGCGGTCTAAGGCCTATAATAGCCATTTTGCTCTATTCTTTCTCATCTTTTGTTCGGTTCTTGAGAGGTGAGATGGCTAGGGTTTGGAGAGGAGATCTTTGCTGATTTGGAGGGTGTTCTTCACCAACTTTGATAGTTTCCTTCGATGTCATAGCACATGGTAATCCACCGCCAACCTAGCTTCGGAGAGAAATTCTTCCAAATGTTGAACAACCTACTAAGGCCTATTATCATGAATTCAAGGAAGTTTTCTTTATGATTTTTGTTTCTTTTCATTATATTAATCATTGTCTTGTAACTTGCTCCATGGAGGGCTAAACCCTAGTAGGTACTTGGGCATGTGAACCCTAGGATCTATTCTTTTGTATTGATTTGCTTTATGTTTATAGTTAATCTGAGTTGATTTGAGTTTTAACCTTATGATTTCATTGCTTGCAAGTCTTATTGATCTTTGTGATTTATTACATTGCTTGATTTGTTACTTTGATGTGAGAGGTCTCCATTAGAGTCTAAACTTCAAGGTTAAAGAGGGTTGAGGGGGTGAGTCGTGAGATAGTGGAGCGTCCCCTTTCCCTTCTGATTGAGTGTTTCCTATATCCGTATTCCCTAGACTCTATGCAACCATATTTAGTGTGAGGCATGAGATTGAGAGATTTCTCCACCGGCACTTTGTAGGGGGTTAGGGATCTTTCACTGGGAATTAGGGTTGGATCTATCTTTAGGAATCAGTTTCACTCTTAGGTATCCCTAGAGTTTATTGCGGTCATATGGGGTGTGAGGTGTTGAGATTGAGCGATTTCTCCGCCGGGACCTTGTAGGGGACTAGTACTGGTTGCTTGGAGATGAGGACCTGTTTTCTTGGATTACCTCGAGTCATTAGACTCGGTTTAGAAGCATTTAGTGAATCTTGAACTTCATGTTAGATCCTAGGGGGAGCATTGCCCAAGTACCTTATCTTTATTGATTGAGATTCTCCCTCCATTTCAACCTTGCATATTCATCTCCGGTATTCATTTCTTCGCACATTAGATCACCACACCTTTCCATTTATCATTAGGCCAGAAAGAAGAGAAAAAGTTAGTACTAGTAGCCCTGTTCCCTATGGATTCGACTACTTGACTCACCGGGTATTTTATTACTTTGACACCCGTGCACTTGCGGTACACACATGCATATTCGAACGTGTCAAGTTTTTGGCGCTGTTGCTGGGGAACAGGATATTAGGAAAACTAGGCCTTGGATACTTTAGTCATTCACATTTTTAGTTACTATTTCTACTTCATACTTCTCTCTTTCACCGTTCTTATTGTTTCTTTTCATTGATTTGAGCTACAGGTTATGATTCGAGGGAACCCTTCGACATTGGTTGAAGAGGATCCTAAAATTGAATGAAGAATACGTAGAAGGCGCAAGGAACCCGCACAGGAATAGAATTTTCCAGCTGAAATAATGGTTGAGGAATCTGAAAATATGGCAGAACAAGGGGGGCAATGATAAGTGTCTAAATGTATGTATTTTAGTGTATATATTTGATGTATTTAGCATGTATTTCTATAAGGATTGATGCCCGTTTTGTGCTTAATCGTATGTTGTTTTCTTTACAGGGCACAAAAATACCATGGAGAACACGAAGATAAAATTTGGGCGAAAAAGTGAAGAAAATCAGGTCGTGATACTATAGAAATTCACTATAGCACCTGGAGTACTATAGCACCTGGAGAGTTTTCATGTCAGAAATTGAACCATGGCATACGGCCTCAATGCTACCTGGGATGGAGCCCGGGATGATTACTGTAGCTATTGAAGAAGATGATTTGCTTGAAGGCATACTGGCTCAATGAGGTGCTCATTGAGGCAGTATAGAGACTATTCTGAGAGCTTTTTGTGTATTTTGCCTACCCTAAACGGCCTTAATGAGCTCCTCATTGAGCCAATATACCACCTTAATGAGGTCCTCATTGAGCCGGTATACCACCCATGTAGAGGCCAATTTGTGGGAGATGTTGGGGGGTATATGAGGGTATCTTGAAGGCCATTTCAGGGACTTTTCGGAGGACTCTTGGCAGCCATTACTTGGGAGAGAAAAGAAGAATGAAAAAATCATTCTTGGGACTATTTTGGCTTGAGGATTGGAGAGATCAAGAGCTTGAACTTCAAGGGTAGAGCTTCATCATCAAAGGAAGAGTGGCATTCAGCCTTCCTTGCGTTAGAGGAATCATCATTCGGCCGGTATTCTTCATCCTCATCATCATTCAGACTAGGGAGTGTCATTTATGCATTTACTTCTTATTTTCGTTGAGTTTGAGATACTTGTTTGTATGATGGCACACTAGACCCCCAAGGGCACTGGATGTAGGTGAACTTGGGTGGTTCATCATGTATTTTGGATGCTACACTTAAATTTGGAATGCATTGGTGTGATTTATGGTTTGGCTCATTGTGTTTCATGCCTAGAACTATTATGTGGAAAAATCCTTAGTTCTTGTTTGAGTTGTACATGTAGACATGACCTACTCGCGAGTACTAGATCGTTAATGAGCTAAAAGGGGTAATCTTTGACCAACATACCAAGAAATTGGATGTAGGTAGCCCCTCCGAATCATGAGGATAAACTTAGGTTAAGTGTATCCTTGTTGCGTGATCTCCATTCACTTAATGCAATCGTAGGGATATGATTAAGGAGAGATCCTTGTCATCATTTGTATGAGATTAGGGTTTAACCGCCGAGAAATTGGGGTTGAACTACAGTAATCTGCTACAGTGCATATGCTATAGTATCGCGACCTAGTTTTCTTCTCTTTTTTGCCCAAATTGTGGCTCGTGTTCTCCATGGCGTTTCTGTATCCTGCAAAGAAAATAACATACGATTAAGCACAAAACGGGCATCAATCTTATAGAAATACATGCTAAATACATCAAATATATACACTAAAATATGTACATTTAGACACTTATCATGGGTCCCCACATAACGAGATTGGTTATGGGTATGGGTCTTTTTGACGGTGATTCGAGGGATCGAGAAGGCGAGTATACCTACTCCGCTGGGCATAGAGACATTGAGACTGATGGGGATGGTGCGCAGAGTTCGCTCCGGAGTGTATGCCCTTATTTCACTTACCCCAGAGGCAGCAGAGGGAGGCGATGATGATACCGAGGCTTCTCAGCCTGCTCTCGAGCCTCAGCCAACACAGATGATAACTGAGGCACCTTTTGTAGCACAGGAACAGCCCCTAGTGTGCATGTTTTCACCATCTCGAGCCGATGATCATTTTGAGAGGCTTGAGAGTGCTGTGGGGGTACGATGAACCAAGATTGCTGAAGTACGAGCAGAGATAGTAAGGGTATGGGTGACACAAGTTGCATAGCAAGCGGAGTTCATGGCACGTTTTGATATGTTACAACAAATTCTCGAGCAAGACGCTGCCTCATCATTTGTTCTGCGACAACGGACTACTCAAGCTCCTCCAGCATCACCATCACCACCTCCACCAGCACCCTTTGATCTAGCACCAGCATCAGCAGTGGAGCAGAGACCTGATAACACCGACACTTGATACCGATTTTCATTTCTTTACCTTTGCATGTTATTTTGGACTTATATACTCAAAAAGGACTTTCCTTTGGAGCTTATTTTTGTTTTGATTGTCTTGAGTTGTATTCATTACCTTATCTTTTATATACTCGAGCTATTTTTGTTTTTATTGAGCTTTACTAAACCCCCTCATGTGTATGTGCATATCGTCTTGTCAGTATGAGAATTGAGAACTAGTCATGGACACGGCCAATGTTGGCCATGTGTGCTTCATAACCTGTTGGAACTTTACTCCCAAGGATTTATCTCCATTAAACGCAACACTCATAGTCAAGGAAGTATTGTTTCAATTACCATTCTCACATCTATACTTCATTGCTTTATTTTCTATTGTGCTTGCATGGTACATTGGGGGCAATGTACAACTTAATTGTTGGGGGGGGGGAGGTTCATAGTGCACATATCTTTAATATTAGTTTGATTGTCATACATGCTCACATAGCCAATTGCGGTTTACCTTAGTTGCAATGATTGTATTCTTGAGTTTAGGAGAGTTTTTAACATTGAATGTTCTCATGCTTTAGTTTTTACTTGAATTTCTAGGAATTTTTGCCCAATTCACACTTGTTGCACTACTCACTCTATAAACTCTTTTTGAAACTCAAGTTTGATGTTAAAGGGACTAGTTATAGTTGTTTCTTTTGTTAAATTTGAAAAAAAAGTTTCATTGTTTAGTTGTGCTTGTTGGGTTGAAAGAGCTACCACCTATGAAGTATGAAGCTACTCTTATAAGTCGGATACTACTTATGCCCTAATGAGAGAAAGAGCTATCTCATGGGATGAGTGAAATCTACCACTCTGGTAGAAAGGGCTACCATCTTGAAAGTGTGAAAGCCATCTTAGCGGCTGCTTTGAAAAGGGCTACCTTAGCAGTCTTGCACTTTAAACAATAGTCCTAGTGATAAGTGCTTGTGTGATAAGAAGGCGAAGCGTTCTTTCCTTATGATGGGAATTACTTTTATCAGGTTTTAGCGCTAATATGTGTGCATTTATGTTACTTTCATGCACATAGAGTTATGAAGCCAAATGTTAGAGAAAGAAGCCAATGTAGATCATGAATGCACCATTTGGAGGAAATCTTGAGAATGATCAAACACGAACAAATAAGTTGGGCTCAAGATGTGAGAATGTGTGCCAACCTCCGTGTATTCAAGCTAGCACAATGATTTGGAGGGGCACAAAGGGAGTCACATTCGAGTATCCCGGCTTGTGCATTAATAGCAAGATCTTCACCGATAAAGCCGTTGCTGAAGAAGCAAAGCGACCTACGATGTAAATATGTGCCCGTTTACGTTACCTTGATGAAAACATGGATTCAGGAGTGTTTTCGGGTGTGGCTGTAGCAGGGCACTGTAGCAACTACTGGAGTAGGTACTATTCACAGCCAGTCGAAAAAGAGAATTCCAAAGAATCCACATGAGCGTGTGGATATTATCCACACCCATGTGGAAATAACACACGGGCCGTGTGGATACTTGATTCGAGCCCTACTTAAGGCCGATTTCAGCCCCGATTTCAACATTCTTTTCTCCATATTTTCCCCAACTTGAGAGAGGGCAGCAGCTAGGGTTTGGAGAGGTATTGACTAGGGATAGGGAGATGTTCTGCGGCTCCAACATCATTCTCCGTTTGGAAGAAGGTTAGTGGGAGAGCTTTCGTCGGCACCGATCCAACGAGGTGTATCCTAGGCTGGACAATGGGATCCTTGGATGAGTAGAGGCTTCTCCACAAGACCATCGTCATGACTACTGATGGGTTTTTCTATGGATTACTTGTTTTTACATTCGATTTCATTGATTGTAACTAGGTCCATGGAGAGCTAAACCCCCTAGTGGGTACTTGGATTTGTGAACATTAGGATGTATTTGTTTCATTAAACCTTGTTAATATGATTTCATTAATTGATGTTTTATTTGAGTTCCAATCTTGAATGCTTGATTGATGGAATGCTTCCTTAGAGTGACACTAAGGTTGGGAGTTCACCTTGTTAACCCTTGTGAGTGAGTGACACACCACGAGAGTTTAACAAAGCTACATTGGAAAAGGTTGAGAGGGTGAGTCGAGAGGTAGCGAAGTGTCCTTTTTCCCCTCCGGTGTGAATCATCCTACCTCGATTTCCTCATGTTCTTTGTGGTCATAGTAGAGTGAATGGGCTAAGTGACGATCTTCCACTGGGGCTTAGTTACAGAGGTAACGGAGTGAAGTGTTGAAGTCATTTTAGCACATGGGACTTAATTGTGACTAGGGACCTTTCATCTGGACCAAAGGGTTAGGTCTACATCTAGGAAGAGGATTTATAATTTGGAATCGCTAGAACTCATTGCGATTATATACGAGTGCAAGGTTGAGAGATTGTTAAATTTCTCCTCCAGGACATGTATAGAGTTAGGCATGGTTGACCTTAGATTTGGGATCATGTATTGAAAGATCTCCACGACTGATTAATGCATTAGTTAGAAAGCATGTTAGAGGTTTTTGCACTTGAAACGATTATCCTAGGTTGAAGAATATCCAGGTACCCCATTTATATCGATTGCCTTACTTCCCCTTTACTTGTGCTTTCTCTCTTGTCTCTTTTACTTTTGTTTACATTACATCTTGTTACACAACTATTATTCACTTTTCGCATAGTTAAGAAATAATTCAAGTATTTTTATTCCCTACTCATTGTGGATACGATACCCACTCATCTGGGATTTATTACTTCGACAAACCCTTGTACTTGCAAGACATACGCAAGGGGTATTGTCACCTAGGGTGAGAAATGTTCGGGTGCCCCATCCTCTATCGACTGTCTCTCCTACTATTCTCTTGTATCTCTTTCTTATTTTCTATATTTTTATTTAAATTGATATTGTTCACACCACTCTTGAATCATCTTCACCATAGTTAGATAGTAATTCTTCTGTTTTAGAGCACTATTCCCTATTGATACGACAACCCACTCACTAGGGTACTTTATTACTTCTACAACTCGTGTACTCGCGGTACACACCAGACCGTGTCAATGACTATTCCTTATATTCCAGACTCACAAGACCATCTGCACGTATACACAAGGGGGTTCAGTGAAGCTCAATAAAAAAAAACAAAATAAACTCGAGTCTATAAAGATATGAAATGAAATACAACTCAAGACAACTAAAAATAAAAAATAAGCTCAGAAGGAAGATCCTTTCTGAGTAGTACAAGTCCGATGAGTGCACTTTGCATGCATGTTTTCATATCCTAATTTCGTTATTTTTACTTGTTCTCAAGTGTACTTTTATACATGAGCAGTGCTATAATGGTTATTCTTGTCATATGTGTGGAGATCAGCGGTTTAGTTTGTTTTGGTGCAAATTCTAGATGAAAATACCGCACAGGAGTTCAAGTGTTCAGGCATGACACAGGCGGGACACGCTTATGTCATACCCCCCAAAGTTCTCAGCCGATTGTTGACACAGTAAGATTTCAGAGATGAAGGATAGTTGCAAGATCGATACGGTCAGAACACAGTCGTGTTATTACCCCTGAAAAACCCAGGCCATCAGCGAATTCATTAGAAAATTATTGACATGAGCTCGGTGCCCATGACACGATCATGTCATAGTGTCGCATGCCCACAACATGATCATGTCCTTAACCTCGAACTTTGTAGGCTAAGACACTCCTTGTTACTTATGTTACCCCCAGCATGACACTGTCTGAGACACGATCATGGGCAGACAGTGTCGAACCCAAAATATGCTTTTTAACTCTAGTTTTTAGGGTTTCTTCTTCATCTTGGTTCGAGGATCTGCTTCTCCACTGGGATTATTTTGATGAGGATGAAGATCGAGCTTATCCACAACTTCTAAGGTGTAAGGGAGCAAGTTAGAAGCACAAGAGAAGTGGTGTTAGCGCAAGGAACTCGACATCAGAGGCATATCCTAAAGTGAAGAGAGTCATCTTTTCTTTCTCTGGATCTAGTGTTTTCTCCTGCATGTTGTACCCACCCATGAGGGGCAAATCGGCCACGTTGCCCCGGGCTGGGAACTTTATACTTTAGATGCTAAAAACAATAGCCCTCTTTTGTTATACAGAGTTCTTTTATTTCTTGTAATAATACTATGTTGCCATAACTCGATGTGTTTGATGTGCACAGTTGTGACTTAATATGTGGATTGCCATAGTTGTGATTATTGGGCATGATTGTAAAACATGTTGTGCAAGAGACCATAGTTACCATTGAAAAACTCGGTGCATTTGAGAATCATAGCTGCCACATTGCTTCTGAGCATACACTAGAACCTTAGAATACATCTAGTAGAACTTGAGAGTGAGTGAGCATATCCGAGTTCAAGGGGAACATCCCGGGCATTGTTCTCTTCTGTTGACACTTAATCTAATCACCTTTATCTCCATCCCTTCTCTTCCATATTTTCCCCTTTAATTGTTCCTCTATTTTACCCAACTTCATCATCTATTTAATTATCACTAGAGATCAGTGTTAAGTTAGTACTTTTAGTTCGGTCCTTAAGGTTTGATAACCCTACCCCTCACGCGGTACCACTTTACTACTTGTGTGCGACCTGTATACTTGCGGAGAACACATCAAAGTCCAATATAAATGCAGAAATAAAATACAAAATACATGAAATCAAAGAAAGATAAAGACACCTCAAGTGTCGGTGTTAGGTGATATCTCGGTTGCTGCTACTAATGATGATGCTAGTGATGGTTGTGGTGGTGATGGAGGAGATGCTGGAGGAATTGGTGTAGCTCGGGGTCTCATCATAGAGGGTGAGGTCACGTCTTGCTCGAGTAACTACTGTAAAATGTCAAGATGTACCATCACCTCTGGATAGTTCATGGCCTGTGTCATATGAACCTCAATCAGCTATATCCGTGGCACCCGTACAGCACTCTCGAGCCTCTCAAAATGATCATAGGGTTGAGATAGAGAAAACATATGCATTGGAGATGGCTCTTGTGCTGCAGGTGGTGCATCTGTCTCCATGTGTTCCTCTTGTGGCTCAGGAATAGTCTGAGACCCCTCGGCTGCATCACCGTCATCCTCGGCCATCTCTGGTGGGGGCATGATCATAACATAAACCCTGTCTATAGTCTGAGGAGAGACTGAATAATCATCTTCTCAACCTCTCTGATTGCGTTAAGTAGACCAAATCGATAATGAGCCTGGTAATGTAGGGGTCAGAAAAAAGAATTCGACCATGGTGTGACACTAGTAAATCAGCTCACCTCGCATCAAAAAATACAAAAAGAGTAGCTCTTGTCGAATGAGGACTCCAATGCTATCACGACTACCATTCACTGACTTGCTCAGAATGGCGTAGATGTATCAGTATTGATAAGTGCTTGTGTGTTAAGAATGCGAAGTATTATTTCCTTATGATGAGCATTACTTTTATCAGGTTTAAGTGCTAATACATGTGTATTTGTGTTCTTTTGTGTATGTAGGGTTGTGAAGCTAAGTAAAGTAGTAAGAAAAGAAGCCAAAAGTAGATTATGAACGCACATTGGGTGGAATTTTGGAAGGAACAAACGCGAAGACACAAGTGGGGCTCTGAGATACGTGAATGTATGCCAACCTCCATGTATGCAAGTCATTATAATGAGTTGGAGGGGCACGAAGGCAATCACCTTTGGGTATCCCAAATTGTGCATTGATAGCAAGATCTTCACCAACGAGGCCTTTCATTGAAGAAGAGTTATGATCTACGACATAAATGTATGCCCGTTGATAAATGTCTAAAAGTACATATTTTGCATGTATTCATTTTGTATTATTCTTTATATTTATTTGTTGAATCGATGCCGTTTTTGTTTAAATTGTGTTATTTTTATATTTCAGGCCTAATAGAAGCCCTGGGGGACTCGATAACGCGATTGGGGATGAATTCAGCATCAAAACTGCGTTTTCGAGCCCGGGATTATTGTAGGACAATACTGTAGCAGTATAACTGTAGCGGTTCACTATAGCAGTTATTGTAGCTCATCACGGGCTTCTCGGCAGAAAACTGGAAATCCCGAGGGGTCGGCATACGGCCAGTATACTAACCCGTTTACCCATCGGGATCTGGGTGTTTAAAGGCTTTGAAGGGAAATTCTTTGGGGACTTTTAGGGGCTTTTATCATCATCTTCTTGAAAAAAAAACCTAGAGTTTGAAAGCCACTTCCACACCACCTTGAACACGGGCTTTTGGAGGGCAAAAAGAGAGGAAATCCGAGCATTCCTCGGTGGGGAGAGCAACATTTTGTAGGATCCACTTCAAGGACTTCATTGCTTGGAGGTTGAAGACAACGGGAAGCCACCCCTTCGAGTGGCATCCTCGGAAGGCTTTCTCTGGGGATTCAAGCGTCATTCAGTCTTCACCTTTTGACGGAGTGTTCCTCATGTTCCTTTTAGTTCTTTGTATGGATTGTTTGGTTGCTTTGTTGAACATGAACAACTAAACCCAAAGGTCACCGGATGTAGGTGAACCTTGGGGGTGAACTTGTGGTGTTCTGGATTATTTGAGTAATTTATGCATGATTGGCTTGTTGTGATTCTTGTTTGGTGTTCTTGATTGTTTTCGTACATTTGATTGAGTGATGTATCAAATTCTTGGTAGCACTTTGTAGCATGACCATTTCCTTATTGCTAGACTCCACGAAACTTGGAAGGGATTATTGTATAAATACGCCATGACCAACGGGTATTTGTACCGCTCCATTCCTAGGGTTGAAAGCTACTAGTGTTTCTACCCTAACTTGTGAAAACCATCATTCTCCTTGCAAACGTGTGGGAAGTTGGGTGGAAGGAATTCCTTATTCAACACTTGCATCGGATTAGGGGTCAATTGCCATGACCATTGGGTTGACCTAAGTTTTGGTTTTCTCGGTCCAACTAGCCACATGCTTAACTTTTCAAATATCCTACTCACTATAGTAGCCCCTTTGGGGACCCACATCTGTGACTGTTTTCAAACCTTGAGCATTTCCCGTGTTTTGATTTTGTCATACTTCTTAAGATTTTCTATTGCTTTTCATTTTCACTTTCTCCTCCTTTCTATTCTCTTGAATTGGAATCAGTGAGCAAAACAATAAGTAAGAAGTGAGTAAAGTAGTTCCTCGGGCCCCTTGGGAATATGAACCACTTGTGCGTGCGCAAGTGGTTTATTACTTGGCAACCCCATGCACTTGCGGGTGTTCACACTCTATGTCGATCAAAGTTTTTGGCACCGTTGCCGGGGACCCCACTGTGGAATATTTGGAAAGCTTTAAACCTGTTGATATAATCTTTTCTGTTCCTTTTGTTTTCACTCTTTTGTTTTGTTTTTGTGTTTTTCTTGTTTTTGGTTGTTGGCCTTTTGTAAATATTCCATCTTTGTGTTTCTTGTTATTAACTAACATCTAGAGTCCTCAATCCGTGTAGGTACACATCTTATGACACGAGCGGGTCAAGCAAACTTGGTTGAACCGGATAACGAGATAGAAAGAACTTTGCATCAATAATTGAGAAAAGCAGCAGAAAGTTCTAGACAAAAAGGGATTCGGGTTGAGTCCAGTGAACAATCAATCATGGCGGAGCCCAGAAAGACCCTATCAGAATATGAAAGACCACAGTTCACCGGAGAAGAATTTAGTGTCCAAGCACCAACTGTTCTTGCTAATAACTTTGAAATCAAGGCGAGTACCATAGGAATGATTCAGAATTAAGTACAGTTTGATGGTCTAGTAGATGAGGACCCCCATGCCCATCTTGCCAGGTTCCTTCAAATATGCTCCATTTTCAAGATCAATTTAGTGTCAGACGATGCCATCAGACTGAGATTGTTACCGTTCAGTTTGAGAGGAGCAACATACAAATGGCTTACATACTTATCTCCTAGGTCCATCATCACTTGGAAGGAAATGGTTGAGAAGTTCCTGGCTCGATATTTTCCTTCAAGCAAAGCTGCAAGAAAGAGACAGGAGATATCGTCTTTCTGGCAAGGTGATACGGAGACACTCTTTGAAGCCCATGAATGATTTAAGGACCTTCTTCACAAGTGTCCTCATCACGGCTTCCTTGCATAGATGAGAGTGCAGATATTGTGTAACGGGTTGAATTATGCTACTAGGCAACTCGTTGATGCAGCTGCAGGTGGTGCTTTTAGCAACAAGCTTCCTAAAGAGGCTGAGGAATTAATTGAGAATATGGCCAGCAATGAGTGTCACTGGAGCACTCGAAAAAAGCCACCAAGGGTTGCAGGGCTGTACGAGGTGAATGAATCCACAGCATTAGCCGCGAAGATTGATGCCCTGACGAAACATGTCATGGAGAATAGTTCGAAGCATGGCGCCCTAGCACGAAAAATTGACCAACTCATGTTGTGATCCAGTTCAGGTTCCAAGGCCGTTATGTCATGTGATACTTGTGGGGCAGGGCATGCAACATCACAATGGCCAAATTTTGTTAGCCCGTCACCTCCTATGGAAACAATTGATTATGTTGGCGGTGGACCAAGGGGATCAGGGAATCAATTTGGCAACACTTACAATTTGGAATCAAGGCCGATCTCAGTACAGACCCCCACCATCTCAGGGAAGCCAATACCAAGCCGCGCCTCCATAAGAGAAGAAATACTCGACGGAGGATGTTTTGGCTAGATTCATGATTAGCACAAAGACACGTTTTGTGCATAATGAAAAGAAACTTGATGAATTTGGTACCATATTGAGAAATTTACAAGCATCGATCAAATCTCTGGATAACCAAGTGGGACAACTTGCTCGTGGACAATCTGAACGATCCTCGGGGAGTTTGCCAAGAAACACCAAAATCAACCCAAGGGAACAATTAAAAGCCGTTACTTTGAGAAGTGGCAGACAGTTGGAAGCAAGGGAAAGAGGGATCCCAAGTGCTTCCAATGATGGGGTAGCCGTCCAGGAAGGCCCTAATTTGAGTGACGATGCAAGCAAGGAGAATGGGAGGAAAACTGTTGAAGACTCCCCTAATTCTAACATTTCAAAGGGTCATGAATACAAGCCAGTGGTACCATACCCCTCAAGACTCAAACAAGATAAAGATTAAGCTTAATTGAAGAAGTTCCTCAATATCTTCAAGCAACTCAACATAAATATTCCAATATTGAAGCACTAGCTCAAATGCAGAAGTATGCCAAATTTTTAAAGCTGCTTGTCACCAATAAGAAAAAGTTAGAGGAACAAGGCACAGTTGCACTTACTAGGAACTACTCGGCCATTCCAGAGAAAAAGATGCTACAAAAGATAAAGGATCCTGGTAGTTTTGTAATTCCTTGTGTAATTGGTGAAGGGATGACGGAGCATGCTCTAGCCGATGATGGGGCTAGCCTAAACGTAATGCCATACAACTTGTTCTTGAAGCTGGAATTAGAAGACCTAAGACCTACACGAATGACGTTACAACTTCCAGATAGGTCAGTGCGAAGACCTCGGGGGGTAGTCGAAGATGTCCTTGTCAGAGTTGACAAACTCATTTTTCCTATAGATTTCGTGATTCTAGATGTGGATGATAATGTTGAGGTTCCCCTGATTATAGGACGCCAATTCCTTAACATTTCAGGTGCTTTAATTGATGTCAAAGAGGGAAAGATGACCTTGAGGGTTGGAGACGAGCAAGTGGTCTTCACCCTCCCTGAGGCAATGAAGCACACACTTGATCATGATGACAATTATACTTCACTAATGGTATTGATGTGATTATTTCTGATTGTGCGCAGGAGTTGCTTGCCTTAAATCCTTTGGATGAGTACTTGAATGAGTTAGTGTGCCAAGATGCTGAGGAAGAACTCTCTCATCCACCAACACAGCAAATTAATCAAGTGGAGGGTAATTCATCACATAATGGCAAGAAAATTATGGGTGTTAAGAAGATGTGGAGAAAATCAAAGGAGAAACAAAAAGAGAATAGAAAGATATCCACATTGCCACCGGACGAGGTTGATCATTTATTCTTTGGAAATCGTGGTAAATTTAAAGTTTTCTCATGTCTTTCATTGAATTTTCCAAGTGGCAACACGGCCCCTAACGCTCGAGGTAACTTCCCTTCCTTTGTTCCACCATGATTGTTTGAGGTAACGTACATCAAGCTAATGATGCTAGACAAGCGCTTCTTGGGAGCCAAGGCAAGTTCCATTCATTTCTCGTATTCTTTTTCTCATTTGTGTTATTTTGCTTAACTTGTTTTTTTAGTTGAGGTTTGGTTTTAGTTGCATTTTCATCATTTTTCTTAGTTCATTAGCCTTTGTCTTCTCTTGTTTGTCATGTGTTCTTTGAGCAATTCTTGTTCTTGATGCATGCTTGTTGATGTTTTGAGTGTTTTATCATTGTTTCCGGCTCTATTTTTCAAGGTTTCATCCATAACCAAAGTGTGCATAGTGTGGAGAAAAAGTTGTACATCAGAAAAATCCCGAGGACCATCCTTGGGGCCGCAAGGATGCCCCTTGGGATTCATCCCGTGAGTTCTGAGGATCATCCTTGTGGCCACAAGGATGCCCATCGGGACTCATCCTGAGAGTTTTAAGGACCATCCTTGCGGCCTCAAGGATGGTCGGCAAGACCACCTGATTGAGGGCTTTTTAAGGAGGAGTTTTGTGCTCCAACTATTCATTCTTCTTCCTCATTCTTCTAACCTTCTCTCCCTTATTTCTCCACCGTTTTTCATCATACATTTTGCCCTAGTTTGCTCTCCTCCTCCTATTTTCCATTTTAGTGACAAAAATTTGGAGTTTGAGCAAGCTTTTGGCCAGATTCAACCCTTAGTTTTACTTATCTTACTCTAGGGTAAGAGTTTGACCTCTCACTCAAAACCTTGAGTTCTACTTGCTTTTGAGGGTGGAATTTCTGGGATTTTTGTTGGTTTGTGAATACTTAGTGATTATTGACACGTCCGAATATGCGTGCGTAAACCGCAAGTGCACGGGTGTCGAAGTAATAATTACCCGGTGAGTCGGGTAGTCGAATCCACAGGGAACGGAAGTACTAGTAATAACCACTTCTCAATTATCTAGTCGGAATCAATGAATATAATGAAGTGAACTAATTGCAAGCAAAGCAAACAAGTATGTAAGAAATAAAGTAGAAGAGTCTCAATCACTAAGGATGAGGTATTCGGGCAATGATCCCCCTAAGATCTTCTTTAAAGCTCAAGATTCACTAAATGCTCTAGAATCGAGTCTAATGAGTCGAGGTAGTCCAATGATAACCAATCCTTGTCTCCAAGCAAAAGGCACTAGTCCCCTACAAGGTCCCGGTGGAGAAATCAACCAATCTCAACACTTCACACCCCATATGACCGCAATATGCTCTAAGGAAACCTAAGAGTGAAACCGATTCCTAAATGTAGATCCAACCCTAATTCCCGGCGAAGGATCCTAACCCCCTACAAGGTCCCGGCGGAGAAATCGAGCAATCTCACGCCTCACACCAAATATGGTTGCAAAGAGAATATGGAATACGGAGATAGGAAACACTCAATCGAAAGGGAAAGGGGACACTCCTCCATCTCAAGGCTCACCCTCTCAACCCTCTTTAATCTTGGAAATCTAACTCTAATGGAGACCTCTCACATTAAAGTATTAAATCATGCAATGTAAATCAACCACAAGGATTAACAACACTAGCAAGCAATTAAATCACAAGATTAAAACTCAAGACAACTCGGATTAACTAGAAACATTAAGAGAATCAATCCCAAAATATAAATCTTAGGGTTCACATGCCCAAATACCCACTAGGGTTTAGCCCTCCATGGGCCTAGTTACAAAACAATAATGAATACAATGAAAAGCAATAAAACCCATATAGAAACCCCCTCGAATTCGCGCAGATTGGCCTTGATTGGTAGTTCTACGTCTTGAAGGATTCCTCTCCGAAGCTAGGTCGCCAATGGCTCCCCAAAATGCTATGACGTCGAAGGAATCTATCAAAGTTGGTGAAGAACTCCCTATCAATCGGCGAAGACCTTCTCCTCAAACCCTAGCCGCCTCTCTCTCAATGTCTATGCTCAAAGCTCCGCAAAAAGTCCCTTTAGAATCGGCCAAAAGCTGTATTTATAGCCTCACAACGCGTCTGTCACGTGCCCCCATGCGCCCGCGTGGATTTTCCATGCGCCCGCGTGGGCTGCAGGAATTTCCACGCGGTCGCGCGGAATTTTCGCGCGGGCGCGTGATTCTACTACAGTAATTCTGCTACAGTAATTCTACTACAGTATTGTACAGTACTTTTGCTACACGATGATAAACATTCTCCTCTTAAGGCCACACGATCGGGCACACGATCATATGGTAGGCTATACGGCTTTTTCTTCATCAATGCGTCTTGAAAGGTCTTGAAATCTTTACAAAGAGGAGGAATGTGGAGACATGGCTGCCTTTGTGCCCTTCCATTAATAACTTGGCTTGCAAAAACTATGGAAGTTGGCACACATCTCCTCATACACGAACTCCTCTTGTGTCTTCCAACTTGATTTGTACAAGAACTCCCAATATTATGCCATGATAGCCTATCTTCGCTCCCTTTTGAAATCCCAATGCCTTCATAACCTATATGCATAAAAGAACACCCAATACACGAAATGAGACATAAACCGTATAAAATATGATGCTCAATGTATGTAAAACATGCATAAAAACATGTTCACTCAAGCACTTATCAATTATCAAAGTATTTTTCTTGATTTGTACAATTTTTGGCTACTCCTACAAGCAAAGTTCTTGAAAATATTTTCTGAAGTTACTGTAGCACTGCCATTTTCTTGATTTTCTTCATTCTTTGGATGCCCACTTTGCTTGTAACTTGGTTTGATGATCTCCACTTTGTTTTTTGAAGGATGCCCATCAAGAAATTTGCCTCCAAGAGAGCTAGGAGGGAACCTTCTCCTCTCGTGCAAGAACCTAAGTTTTCTAACAAAGAACATAAAACATGCTATGCACTTCTCTCACGAAAAGTGTTCGGCACGGTTAGAAAAATTAATTGGGAAGCTTTGAAAACATTGGGATTAGATGGCATAGTGTTAGAGCTCATTTCACATGATAGTTGGGATAAATTATTTTCGACTGAAGAAGTCACATTCAAGGAACTCAACTTGGAAGTCCTTAGCTCCATCGAGATGGTCAAGGAATACCCATACACTCACTAGTCTAACCACATCACTTTCCAAGCTTTTGGGAAGAAACGTCATGTTTCTGAGGATGATATTGGTGTGCATTTGGGGTTATATAAGGAAGCTTAACTAAGATCATCTGCGTTTAAGCAATCCATTGATGAAGTCCCACAGTTGAAGGCAAATGAATCTTATTGGAATACCATCTCGGCTAACCCTCCAACAAGAAAGACCTCCCAACTCACCAACCCCGCTCACCGATATATTCATGCTCTTCTGACTAGGAGTATTAGGGGTAGAAGTGACTCTACTAGGGTAGTGAGGGCCCATGATCTGATTATGATGTACAGCATCCTTAAGCGTCAACCTATCCATATGGGACACTTAGTGGCAGAGACTCTTTCCCATCAAGGCAAGTTCGTTCGTTTGGGAGCCATCTTCGCTGGACTTTACATCACTCGACTCATCTACGATATGGGACTGATTGAGCACACTAGAGGTATGATAATGGTGGGACCTATTACTCCCTTAGGGATACAGACTCTCGTCTCCTTTGGGATTGTTGGGAAGCGGGGAAGTATTTATCGCCTTGCCCAGCGGCAAGGATCACACTCACAGGACCCCGGCATTCACATGTCATTGAGACTGAGTCAGAGTCTAACCAGGATGCTAGAGAGAGTCCACCATCTTTGGTAGCCAGGTTTGAGTTATTTTGCACTGAGGTCCTACAGTAGATCCAGAGCCTTGCACAAGGACAAAGGGAGATCATCACGGCACAGCAACGGATTGAGCGTGACTTAGCTGAGTTCCTGACCATTGTTAGCTGCTCATCCTCATCGACCTCTATTGACACTACTTGCGCTTCGTCCTCACTTCCTCCAGCCTCTTAGACCCATGACATATTTTTGTTTATTTTCTATCTGTTTTTCTGCTTTGTTTGTTTTGTGTTATTCAAACTTATACTTTTGAGCTAGCTAGGGCCTCTCCCCTACTAAGCCCTTCTTTTATTTCTATTGGAGCTCTCTTCCCCGTATTTTATTTCCATTTCCTCTTTAAAAATTGTTGAATGATGATAGGCTCCTTGTTGTTTTCAGGGTTATTGATTTTGGGGAGCTTGCACTTCTCGCCCTCATTATGTGGTTTACACCTGATTCATGTGGAACGACTAGGAATCACACCAAGGAATCAGGGAATTTCATTACTCCAATTTTTTGTTTATTGTTTTTCATTCCCCACTTTTCTCTGCTGACATAGGTACATTGAGGACAATGTACGACTTTAGGTGTGGGGATTTTTTTTTTTACTTGGAGTGTTTTGTAGTTTTGCCTACCTATGATGGCTATGATTGTTTAGTTAAGGACTTCCTAACTTGGTAGATTGATAGTTGCGACCTGTACATTGCGTGTGCTTGAATGTAGCTCTGTTTCATTTTTAGTGCACCTGCATTCATGTTCACGATTACTTTCACCTTGTACACTCCAACCAACCCATCATAATGATTTTGGCATTAATTTGTTAAATTCCTTCTTCAATGCACTTTTAAGAGCTTTTGAGTTCCTTTATTGTTTTATTTAGCTTAAAGTGATCTAATGTAGCAAGTGTACAGAAGGGACATGAGATACAGTTTTTGTACATGTGAACCAAATGAAAAAAAAAGTTTGAGTCTATGAGAGTATTCCTCTACTAGTTTAGCATGAATGCATCTATGTAGATTGTATTTGAGTATGTTGGGTGGCTTTTGTGCCTAATCAGCATGTGCATCCTTCAGAAAGATTGTAAAAAAAATTTTGTACAGTCTATGTTAGTCGGACTCGGAGAGAAAAAAAAATTGTGTATGTTTGTATTTATGTGTAAAGGAAATAAAGTATCTCTCTTGTTCCTTCAAAGATTGTTGCATAGTCATTTGAAAGTTAAAGTTTTATCTAGGAACCAAAGGGACTCTTAATTGAGTATTGAGGGTGTCTTTAGCATCTTAATTAAATCTTCATTATGTGTGAGATGAAAGCTCATCCTGGGTAATCCAGGGTGTGGAAATCAAGGTGGGAGTTAGCACACACACACACATAGGACACTGTGGATGAAGCAGAGCTAATATCACTTCACTATTCATTGAACAGCTCACTCCTTGATTTCTGTCCATTTGTGCTTGTGGAGTACTTTACTTTTGAGCTAGAGGTCGCACTTTTAGCCGTTTATCTTCTTTCCCTTTCTTCTTCATGTTTCTTTGCTTGGGGACAAGCAAACGCTTAGGTGTGGGGATGTTTGATAAATGTCTAAAAGTACGTATTTTACATGTATTTGTTTTGTATTATTCTTTACATTTATTTGTTGAATCGATGTTTTTTTGGTTTATATTGTGTTATTTTTGTATTTCAGGCCTAATAGAAGCCATGGGGGACTCGATGACGTGATTGGGGATGAATTCGTCATCAAAACGACATTTTCGAGCCCGGGATTACTCTAGCACAGTACTGTAGCAACATTTAGGAGGATCCACTTCAAGGACTTCATTGCTTAGAGGTTGAAGACAAAGGGAAGCCACCCCTTCGAGTGGCATCCTCGGAAGGCTTTCTCTTGGGATTCAAGCGTCATTCGGTCTTCACCTTTTGAGGGAGTGTTCCTCATGTTCCTTTTAGTTGTTTGTATGGATTGTTTGGTTTCTTTGTTGAACATGAACAACTAAACCCCAAGGTCACCGGATGTAGGCGAACCGTCGGGGTGAACTTGTGATGTATTGGATTATTTGAGTAATTTATGCATTATTGGCTTTTTGTGATTCTTGTTTGGTGTTCTTGATTGTTTTCATACATTTGATTGAGTGATGTACCAAATTCTTGGTAGCACTTTGTAGCATGACCATTGCCTTAGTGCTAGACTCCACCAAACTTGGAAGGGATTATTGTATAAATACGCCTTGACCAACAGGTATTTGTACCCCTCCATTCCTAGGGTTGAAAACTACTAGTGTTTCTACCCTAACTCGTGAAAACCATCATTCTCCTTGCAACCGTGTGGGAAGTTGGGTGGAAGGAATTCCTTATTCAACACTTGCATCGGGTTAGGGGTCAATTGCCGTGACCATCGGGTTGACTTAAGTTTTGGTTTTCTCGGTCCAACTAGCCACATGCTTAACTTTTCGAATATCCTACTCACTTTAGTAACTCCTTTGGGAACCCACATCCGTGACCGTTTTCCAACCTTGAGCATTTCCCGTGTTTTGATTTTGTCATACTTCTTAAGATTTTCTCTTGGTTTTCATTTTCGCTTTCTCGTCCTTTATTTTCTCTTGAATTGGAATCAGTGAGCTAAACAACAAGTAAGAAATGAATAAAGTAGCTCCTCGGGCCCCTTGGGAATACGACCTAGTCATGCGTGCGCGAGTGGTTTATTACTTGACGACCCCGTGGACTTGCGGTGTTCACACTCTGTGTCGATCACCCGTTTATGTTGTCTCGATGAAAAGTATGGAATTGGGAGTGTTTTGGAAGAGTAATATTCCAAATCAATATAGCAAGACACAGTAGTAGTTACTGTTCATAGCCGGCCAAAAATCAGGTTTCCAGAGAATCCACACGGGCATGTGGAAATTTCCAACGCCTTTGTGAAAATTCCACATGCCCGTGTGGAGAATCTAAAGAGGCATGTTGATGCCCGATCCCTCCCCTATTTAAGCCGTGTTTCAGCCCGATTTTTGGGGATCCTTTTCATCCTTTTTCCTATCTTTTCTCAAACTTTTGAGGGGCCGGTGGCTATGGTTTGGAGAGGTTTGGCAAGGCTTTTGGAGTGGTTCTACGGCTTTGACACCGCGTTTCTCTTCGAAGATTGTTATTAGGGGAGCTTTGGTCGGCACGGATCCGGTGAGGTGTGCCCTAGGCTTGACAATGGAACCTTTCGAGAGGACAAGGCCACTCCATAAGACCATCAACACAAATACCGAGGGGGTTTTACTGTTGATTGCATGGTTTTACTTTTGATTTCATTATTGACTGTATCTTGCTCTGTGGAGAGCTAAAACCACTAGTGGGTACTTGGATTTTGTAAACCCTAGGATGCTTTTTGTTTTATTGACCTTTTATTTTGTTTTCCTTAATTGATGTTTCTAATTGAGTTCTAATCATGAATGTTTGTTGAATGATTTCTCCCTTAGAGTGACAATTGGATTCAGAGACCATCTTAGTAACCTTTATGGATGAGTGACACACCATGAGGGTTTGACAAAGCTAGGTTGGAGAGGGTCGAAAGGGTGAGTCGAGAGGCAGCGGAGCGTCCCCTTTCCCCTCCTATGTGATTTATCCTACCTCCATATTCCAAGAGTTCTTTGCGGTCATAAAAGAGTGAATGGGCTAAGGGATGACCTCTGTTAGGGCTTAGTTGCACAGGCAATGGAGTGAAGCCTTGAAGTGGCTTTAGCACTTATGGCTCAATTGCGACTAAGGGTCTTTCGCCTGGACCAAAAGATTAGATCTATACATTGGAATAGGGTTTATCACTTGGAATCCCTAGAGTGTCTTGCAACTCTACAAGTGTGAGGTGTTGAGATTAATCGATTTCTCCATCGGGATATAGTGTAGAGGTAGTCACGGTCAACCTTAGGTTTGGGACAGTGTGTTTAAGGATTTCCATGACTCATTAAGCGTCAATTAGGAGATATAATAGTTGATTTTGCACTTGAAATAATTGTCCTAGGTGGAACAATATTCGAGTGCCCCACTTCTATCGATTGCCTTACCTCTCATCTATTTGTGCTTATCTCTTTCTTGTTTCTTTTATTCTTGCTTTCATTACATTTTATCCACAAATCATTATTCTGTCTACGCTTAGTTAGATAGCAATCTTGGTATTTTTATTCCTTACTCCTTGTGGATACGATACCCACACACCTGGGATTTATTACTTCGATAAACTTGTGCACTTGTAGGTCACACGCAAGGGGCATTGTCACGTTTTTGGCACCGTTGCCAGGGAGTAGGCATTTAGAGAAACTTCACACTTTGATATTTTAACTTTTCATCACTCATTCTATTTCACATTTTCTTATTCTATCATTGTTCTGATTTTTCTTTTCTTTTTGGTTACAGCTCCAGGTTATGACCCAAGGGAACCCTTTAAAAATTGTTGAAGGAGATTCGAAACTTGAGCGCACACTTAGAAGAAGGGGAAAATAACATGTACAAGAACCGTCAATCTGAGCTAAAGTAGAAGGTCAAATTTCGGATAATATGGCAGAATAGAATGAGCAACAGAGAACACTTTTTGACTATGCCAGACCTTCAGTTTTGGGCACACAATCGAGTATTATGCGACCCTCGATTACAACTTTGAACTTTGTGCTGAAACCGGCATTTATGCAAATGATTCAACAATCAGTGCACTTCAATGGTTTGGCCGATGAGGATCCGAACAATTATATTGAGAACTTCTTGGAAGTTTGTGATATGTTGAAGATTAATAGATTGTCACATGATGCTATTAGATTGAAGGTTTTCCCATTCTCTCTCAAAGGAAAAACCAAGCAGTGGCTTCATTCATTGCCAAAGGCTTCCATCATGACTTGGAATGAAATGGTCGAGGCCTTTATAACGAGATACTTTCCCCCAGAAAGTCATCAAGGCTTCGTAATGAGATATCCTTAATAATACAGATGGAGCTCGAATCATTGTTTGAGACATGGGAGCGATTCAAGGACCTCTTGCGGAAGTGTCAGCAACACGGTTTCCCCGACTGGATGATCATTCAAACTTTTTACAACGGGTTGAATCCAAGTACAAGATAGATTGTAGATACTGCCGCATTAGGTACAATTGGGAATAAGAACCCTGATAAAGCCCGATAATTGGTTGAGGAAATGGCCATGAACAGCTACCAGTGGAACTCACAGGAAATGAGGAAAATGGCCGGACTCCACGAAATTGATGCAGTCACTTCTTTGGCCCCCCAAGTGGAATCATTGAGCAAGAAGTTAGACCTTCTAACTTTTAATAAATTGGTGGCCATCACTACTTGAATAGGCTGTGGGGAAGGACATGCTCCAACCGATTGCCCTATTTCTATTGGTGATGCATCTTCAGTTGAGCAAGTCAATTTTGTGGGTAATGCCATGAGGAACCAAGGTAATCCATATAGTAACTGCTACAATCTGGATTGGAAGAACCACCCCAACTTTTTGTTGAGTAACCACCAAGTAGAGATGGCAATTTGTACCCTACCCGACGGGTATACTCGTACCTGTACCTGGTCAAAAAGGGTATTACCCTCTTTGACCGGGTACGGGTACGGGTATGGGTATTACCCGTTAGTTTTTGAGCGGGTACGGGTCGGGTAAGGGTATGCCCCTACCCTACCCGTACCCTTACCCTTATCCTTACCCTTACCCGTTGAAGAGGGTACGGGTAAAACCCGTACCCGTACCCTTACCCTCTCATATATATATATATATATATATAATTTTTTATAAAACTAAACATTTACTCACAATTTACTCAATATCTATTTTCATAGTGATTAATTTGAAAATAATACTTCAAATTTTCTCTTAATATATTATTTTAAATTTTATTTAATTTCTATATTTATATTTGATAATATTATCAAAATTGAATTTTAGATATATATTAAGAATCATAACTAAATTAAAAAATAAACAAATATAAAAATTATAAGAACATCATGAAAAATAAGATACTAATAAAAAATCAATTGGATATAACTTATGAGAATTACTTATAATGTTTTTTATATTCAAAATATTACTAGATATTTATAAAATTTGAAGCTATATAAAATATAAATAGTAGATATATGAAAAAATTTTAAACAAAAATCAAGATGGTTAAACATGAACAAAACAAAAGGTAGAGTTACCATTGAGTCCTAAATAGACGTCATTTTTATGTGATTATATAATTTAAGATAAACAAATATATATCAACTTGTAATTTTGAATTTATGGATGTGTTTAAAGATTGTAATATAATGTATAATTAATTTATTTTTATTATTATTTAAATTTAATTCGATAATTTGAACAACGGGTAAGCGGGTACCCTGCAGGTAAAGGTAAGGGTATGATTTTTTTTACCCTGAAGAGTACGGGTAAGGGTACGGGTATGGGGTAAGGGTTACGGGTACGGGTAAGGGTTTTGGCATACCCTACCCATACCAAACCCGTTGCCATCCCTACCACCAAGGATAGCAAAAGGCCATAGCACCACCGGGTTTCCAACAACAACAACAAGCCCCAAACATGGAGAATCGTGTTTCACGTTTGGAGACACGGATGAACAATTTAGAGAAAGCTTTGTCCCGATTTGTGCAGACATCGGACAATCGGTTTCAACCGGTCGAAGCTACACTTCACAATCACACCGCTTCATTGCACAATCTAGAGAATCAAGTGGGGCAAATTGCGAAGTCTCTATCAGAGAGACCCAAAGGAAGCCTACAGAGTAATACCGAGACTAAGCCGAGAGAACATGTGAAGGCGATCACTTTGAGAAGTGGTCGTGAGGTTGAGGGTAGACCACCTAGTGAGAAGACCAATGTTGAAGTGCCCGAGGTCGTGGAGGTTGTGGAGAGAGCAAACAAGGAGAAAGAGTTAGCACCCCCACCTTACAAGCCGAGAATTCTCTATCCTTTAAGATTGAACAACGACCAAAATGATGAGCAACACAAGAAGTTCTTGGGTCTATTTAAGCAATTACACATCAACATTCCTTTTGCGGAGGCATTGTCTCAAATGCCTCGGTGTGCTAAGTTCTTGAAAGATTTATTGACCAACAGAGGAAGTTGGAGGAGACTGGATCGGTCCTCTTCGATGCCTCTTGTTTGCCAGTGTTGCAAAAGAATATGCCGAACAAGAAGAAACACTCCGTAAGTTTCATCATCCCATGCAACATTGGTAATATGGGTCAAGAAATAGCATTGGCGGACTCTGGGGTATTAACGTCATGCCATATACCTTTTTCAGGAAGCTAGGCTTGGGAGAGCCTAGGACCACTCAGATGACATTGCAATTAGCGGACTAAACAGTGAGAGAACCGTAAAGACATACTTGTCAAGGTGGACAAGTACAAATTTCCTGTAGACTTCGAAGTGTTGGACATCGATGAGGATGTAGATGTTCCTTTGATACTTGGGAGGCCATTCTTGCACACTTCCAAGGATTAATCGACATGGACGGCCGGGAGTTAACACTAAGGGTTGTAGATGATAAGCTTATATACCGCCTCACTGAAGGCATGCGACATTCGTTTGACTTTGATGATACTCTATATTTTCTTGATAATACTGATGAGATAATTGATGAATATATATAGGAAATGTTGAATCCAGACCCGTACAAGGGGTTGCTAGACCAAGATGTGGATAATGAAGAAGTAATAATGCTAGGTCTAGAGGAGAAAATATCATCTACTCCAGCCAGTTCACCTTGCCAACATACTAGCAGACTACTTGAGGCATCAGCGTCAGTCTGCCAGGATCGGTGTCTTCTTCTCTGACCCATACATGACTAGGGTTATCAACGGAATGGGTTTATGAGATTCTATTATAGGGACTGAGATGATGATCATACCTGCTCGCCTGGGTATAGAGACGATTAGACAGATGGAGATGTTGCGCAGGTATGAGACGGGATTGCATGTATTAATTATACCTGATCCAAAGATAGCTGAATTAGTTGCAATAGAGGGTTCTTAGCCTACTCCCGAGCCACAGCAAGAGCTGATGGAGACCGACACACCACCACCACCAAAGGAGGTGCCACCGGTGCGCATGTTCTCCCCATCTCGAGCCTATGATCGCTTTGAGAGGCTTGAGAGTGTTTTAGGAGTGTTACCAACTGAGATTACAGAGGTTCGAGCGAATAGGCCGTATAGCACACAGAGGTGGTGGCGCGCCATGATATTCTACAGCAGCTTCTTGAGCGCGACATCGCCTCACCAGTCATCATGAAACTCTGGACCCCTCCGTCTCCGCCAGCATCACCATCACCAGATCCACCAGCGCCGTTCAACTTAGCAGCAGCAGGAGAGCCAACCGGCAACAACACCGACGCTTGAGGTGTCTTTAGTTTTCTTTTCTTTTGTTTCTCGTATTTTACTTTTACATTATCTTTGGACTTGTATGCTCAGAAAGGATCTTCTTACTGAATCCCCCTTGTGTATGCGTGTAGATAGTCTTGTCAGTATGGAAATTGAGAACTAGTCATGGGCACGGCCAATGTGTTTTTACACGTGGCCGTGTGTGCTTCACCACCCATTGGAACTCAACTCTCAAGGAATTTAGCTCCATCAAATGCACCACTAGGAGTTTAGGGGTGTATTGTTTCAATTGCCTACTCCCACATATATTTTGATTGTTACATCTATTATTGTACATGCATGTGTATATTGAGGGCAATGTACATCTTAAGTGTGGAGGGGAGTTCACATAGCCAACGAGGTTTCACCTTAGTTGCAATGACTGTATTCTTGAGTTTAGGAGAATTTCCATCATTGAATGTTTTCATGCTCTAGTTTTTATTGGTTTTTTAGGAATTTTTGCCTGATTGACACTTGTTCCACTACTCGCTAATCAAACTCTTTTGGAAACTCAATTTCGATGCTTACGGGACTAATTAGTTTTGTTTCTTGTGTTATTTTTCTAAAAAACAAAAAAAAAATACTCATTTTAGTTGTGCATTTGTGGTAGAAAGAGCAACCACCTATGAAGAATAAAGCTACTCTCACAAGTCGAATATTAGTTATGCCCTAATGAGAGAAAGAGCTATCTCATGGGATGAATGAAAGCTACTACCCTGGTAGAAAAAGCTACCACCTCGAAAGTGCGAAAACTACATTAGCGGCCGCCTTGGAAAGTGCTACCTTAGAGGATGTGTGAAGCTACTACCATCTTTTTACTTTGTTTTTGTATATAAATAAGTCCTTTATGCTTAGAACTTTGAGGAGTACACTTTGGGCTGATTTTAGTGAGTTCACACTCTTACACGATTTCAGGTTTGCTGTCCTTTTTTATTCGAGTTTTTAGCTAGAGCAATGATTTTTCGTATTTAGTGTTAAAATTTCCCTTACTTGTACAATGCTTTCCTTACATGCTTTGGTGAACCTAAGGCCAAGTACTTTCAATATTACCTTCTTCTATTCTTTAATGCTTTAGTTTTGCTTGAGTACAAGCAAAAGCTTAAGTGTCAGGGAGCTTGATAAGTGCTTGTGTATTAGTAATACAAGGTATTCTTTTCTTACGATGAGCATTACTTTTATCAGATTTTAGCACTAATACATGTGTATTTGTGAACTTTCATGCATGAAGGGTTGTGAAGCCAAATATGAAAGAAATAAGCCAAAGTAGATCGCCATTGTACTTTGTTGATGAAGTCATCGAGTGAACAAATGTGAAGACACAAGTTGTGATCGAAGATACGAGAATGTGCGCCAATCTCCTTGCACTCAAGCAATTACATAGTTTGGACGGGCACAAAGGCAGTCACATTTGTGTATTCCAACTTGTGCAATATTAGCAAGATCTTCACCAATATGATATTTTATTGAAGAAGCGACGTGATCTACAGCATAGACGTGTGCCCGTTTATGTTGTCTCAATTAATACTGTGGATTCGAAACTATTTTGGCAGAGTAATATAGCAATTTAATGTAGCAATTTACTATAGTAGTTACTATTCATAGCCCGCAAAAAATCAGATTTACAGAAATGCACACGCCTGTGTGGATGCCCGATTCTAGACCTTTATAAAGGCGCGACTTGTACCGATTTGGGATTTAATCTTTCATCCTTTCTTATATCTTTCTCCAATTTTTGGGAGGCTTGCAGCTCTGGTTTAGAGAGGCTTTAGCAAGTCTTTTGGAGTGGTTATACGGTTTCAACACTGAGTTTCTCTTGGATGATAGTTATTGGGGGAGCTTTCATTGGCACCGATCGGGCGAAGTGTGCCCTAGGCTTGACAAGGGGACCTTTGGAGAGGTCAAAGCTACTCTACATGACAATTGACATGAATACCGAGGGGGTTTTCCTATGGATTACATGTTTTTACTTTCGATTTCATTATTGATTGTGTCGTTCTTCATGGAGAGCTAAAACCCCCTAATGGGTACTTGGATTTGTGAACCCAAGGATGTATTTGTTTCATTAACCTTTTATTATGTTTTCCTTAATTGATGTCTTTAATTGAGTTCCAATCTTGAATGCTTGTTGAATGATTTCTCCCTTAGAGTGGCACTAGGATTGAGAGTCCATCTTGGTAATCTTTGTGATTGAGTGACGCACCATAAGGGTTAGATAAAGCAAGATTGGAGAGGGTCAAGAGGGTGAATCGAGAGGTAGCAGAGCATCCCCTTTCTCCTCCGGTGTGATTTATCCTACCTCCACATTCGAAGAGTTCTTTGCGGTCACAATAGAGTAAAGGGTTAAGGGATGAACTCCCCTTAGGCTTAGTTGCACGAGCAACAGAGTAAAGCATTGAAGTGACTTTAACACCTGGGGCTTAATTGTGACAAGGGGCTTTCGCCTGGACCAAAGGGTTAGATCTACATATAGGAATAGGATTTTTCACTTGGAAGAGACTGGTTGATTTCTCCACCGTAGCATAGTGTAGAGTTAGTCACGGTTGACCTACGGTTTGGGACCATGTATTTACGGATGTGCACGACTCATTAAACATTAGTTAGGAAGCATAATAGTTCTTTTAGAATCGCAATGAGCTCTAGGGATTCCAAGTGATAAATCCTCTTCCTAGATGTAGACCTAACCCTTTGGTCAAGGTGAAAGGTCTCTAGTCACAATCAAGCCCTAGGTGCTAAAATCACTTCAACACTTCACTCCGTTGCCTCTGCAACTAAGCCCCAGTGGAAGGTCATCCCTTAGCCCATTCACTCTACTGTGACCACAAAGAACTTAAGGAAATGGAGGTAGGATGAATCACACCGGAGGGGAAAGGGGATGCTCCGCTACCTCTTGACTCACTCTGTCAACCCTCTCCAATCTAGCTTTGTCTAACTCACGTGGTGTGTCGCTTATTCACAAGGGTTGCCAAAAAGAACTCTCAACCCTAGTGTCACTCCAAGGGAATATTCAAACAATCAAGCATACAAGATTGGAACTCAATTAACATATCAATTAATAAAAGAAATATAACAAGGTTTAATGAAAGAAATACATCCTAGGGTTCAGAAATCCATGTACCCTCTAGGGGGTTTAGCTCTCTATGGAGCTAGTTACAATTAATGAAATCGAATGTAAAAACAAGTAATCCATAGAAAACCCCCTCGGTAGTCATGACGATAGTCTTGTTGAGAAGCCACTACTCGTCCAAGGATCCCTTTGTCCGGCCTAGTATACATCTCGCCGGATCGGTGCTAGCGAAAGCTCTCTCACTAGGGGGTTTAGCTCTCCATAAAACTAGTTACAATCAATGAAATCGAATGTAAAAATAAGTAATCCATAGAAAACCCCCTCGGTAGTCGTGATGATGGTCATGTGGAGAAGCCTCTACTCGTCCAAGGATCCCTTTGTCTGGCCTAGGATACACCTCACCGGATTGGTGCTGTAGAACCTCTCCCAATCCCTAATACCTTTCTAAACCTTAGGCACCACCCTCTATCAAGCTGGGGAAAAGATGTAGAAAAGAATGTTGAAATTGGGGCTGAAATCGGCCTTAAATAGGGCTGGAATTAGGTATCCACATACCCTTGTGGATTCTACACACGGCCCTTGTGGAATTTCCACACGGCCATGGATAATTTTTGCACGCCTGTGTGGATTCTCTAGAATTCACTTTTCTCGGCCGGTTGTGAACAATACCTGCTCAACGAATGGCTAAAGTGTCTGCTACAGTACCCTGCTGCAGTACCGTCCTGAAATACTCCCAAATCCATGTTCTCATCGAGGAAACATAAACGGGCACACGTTTACATCGTAGATCACTTTGCTTTTTTAATTAACAACTACATTGGTGGAGTTCATGCTATACATGCACAAGCCAGAATACTTGAATGTGACTGCCTTTGTGCCCCCAAATCATTGTGGTAACTTGAATACGAGGAGGTTGGCACACATTCTCACATCTTGAAACTGACTTATGTCTTCGCGTTTGCTTCTTCTGAAGATTTCTTCCAAATGGTGCATTCACGATCTACATTGGCTTCTTTCTCTAACATTCGGCTTCACAACCCTATATGCATGAAAATAGCATAAATGCACACATATTGGTGCTAAAACCTCATAAAAGTAATGGCCATCATAAGGAAAGAACACTTCGCATTCTTATCACATATGCACTTATTACCATCATTACTTCATCTCCATTTAGTTAAGTAGCAATCTTGATGTTTCTATTCCTTATTCCCTGTTGATAGGATACCCCACTTACCTGGGATTTATTATTTCGACAAACCTGTGCACTTGTGGGTCACACGCAAGGGGCGTTGTCATGTAGGGTTAGTCAAGGTTGACCTTAAGTTTTGGGACCGTGTGTTTAAGGATTTTCACGACTCATTAGGCATCAGTTAAGAGACATAATGATTGGTCTTGCACTTGAAGCAACAGTCCTTGGGTGAGCAATGTCCGGGTGCCATATTTATTGTCAACTGCCTCACCTACCTTTTTATTTGCGCCTACTTCTTCTTTTCTTGTTTCTATTTGCATTGATTTGTTTTCACATCACTATTAATTTATCTTTACTTTAGTTAAATAGCAATCTCTTTGTTTCTGATCACTATTCCCTGAGGATTCGACTACCCACTCATCGGGGTATTATTACTTCGATAAACCCATGCACTTATGGTTCACATGCAAAAGGGCGTTGTCAAGTTCTTGGAGCCATTGCCGCGGAATAAGCATTTTAGAAACACTTTGCACTTTTCTATTTTAGCTATATATCACTTGTTCTATTTCACACTTTTTTATTCTTCCATCATTCTCATTTGTTTTCTTTTGTCATGTCTTACTTTTTCTTGCATAGAGCTTAAATAATGATTGATCCGCTCACTATTCTATATTTTCAGGTTGAAGCTCCCAGTGAAAAAATTGATAGAATTGTTACTTTACAACAATAGAGCAATCCATTTTGCAGCACATATCATCTAATTGAAGTGGGCCACCTAAACCTCTTATGGAACTGTGATGGACAACATTGGGAAGCACCTCAAGAGGAATTTCAAAAGGGTGAGATTTTTGAAGAGGATTGATAAGTGCTTGTGCAATATGAATGCGAAGCGTTCTTTCCTTATGTTGAGCATTACTTTTCTCAGGTTTTTACATTAATATGTGTGTTTTTATGTTACTTTTATGCAGTTATGGTTGTGAGGCCGAGTATGAAGGAAATGGGCCAATGTGGATCATAATGCACCTATTTTGGAGGAGATCTTGCTAAGGTTCAAACGCAAAGACATAGGACAGGTGTGAGATGCTAGAGTGTGAGCAAACCTCCTCGCATTCGAGTGAGTACATCCATTTGGAGGGGCACAAAGGCAGGCACACTCGAGCATTCCGTCTTATGCATACAAGAACAAGAACCCCACCAACATATATATCATTGAAGAAGCAAGTGATTCACGATGTGAACGTGTGCCCGTTTGCGTTACCCCGATGAAAGTATGGAATTGGGAAGTTATTTAGGTCGAAGACTGTAGCAGAGCAATGTAGCAACAATGGAGCAAGCACTGTTCACAGCCGGCCGAGAAATCAGAGAGACAGAGAATCCACACTGGCGTGTGGAAATTATCCACGCCCGTGTGGAAATTCCGCACGGGCGCGCATACCGTCCACGCCCATGGAGTTGCCCGATTCCAGCCTTATTTAAAGCCGATTCAGCCCCGATTTTGGTATTCTTTTCTGCATCTTTTCCCCAACTTGCGAGAGGGCTTTTGCTAGGGTTTCGAGGGGTATTGGCCAAGGTTTTGGAGAGGTTCTATGGCTCCAACATTGTGATTCCATTAGGAAGAAGGTTGGTAGGGGAGCTTCGATCGAGGCGTATCCTATACCAGATGAAGGAATCCTTGGACGACGAGTAGAGGACTTTCCAGAAGACCATCGACACGACCATCGAGGGGGTTTCTTTATAGATTCATTGCTTTTACATTTGATTTCTTTGATTGTACTTAGCTCAATGGAGAGCTAAACCCCTAGTGGGTACTTGGGTGATTGTGAACCCTAGGATGTATTCATTTTATTGAACTTCTTTATTATGCTTTTAATAAATTGATGCTTATTGTGAGTTCCAACCTTGAATGCTTGATTGTATGAACATTTCCCCTAGAGTGACACTAGGGTTGAGAGTTCTTGTTGGTAACCTTGTCGGGTGAGTGACACACCACGAGCGTTAGACAAAAGCTAGGTTGGAGAGGGTTGAGAGGGTGAGTCGAGAGTGCAGTGAGTGTCCCCTTTCCCTCCGACGTGATAGATTCTTCCTCCGTTCCTCGAGTTCTTTGCGGCCATAATAGAGTGAATGGTCTAAGGGATGAACCTCCGTTGAGCCCCTAGTTGCACGTGCAATGGAGTGAAGCGTTGAGGTGATCTTAGTATCTAGGGGCTTAATTGTGGCTAGGGACCTTCCACTCGGACCAAAGGGTTAGGGTCTAAATCTAGGAAGAGATTTATCATTTGGAATCCTTAGAGCTCATTGCAACTCTATGCGAAAGTGCGAGGTGTTGAGATTGTTCGATTTCTCCTCTGGGACATGTATAGAGTTAGGCATAGTTGACCTTAGATTTGGGACTATGTATGTAAGGATTTCCATGACTCACCATTGCATTGATTAGGAATCATAATAGAGAGTTCTTGCACTTGAAGTGATTATCCTAGGTGAAACATCATCCGAGTACCCCATCTTTATCTATTGCCTTGCCTCATCCTTACTTTTGCACTCTTACTTGTTGCTTTTAATTTCTGAGAATTGAATCATTACCACACTTATCATTGTTGATACAACACATAGCTAAGAACCGAATTAAGTGTCTTTACTCCCTACTCCCTGTGGATTCGACCCCGCTCATCCGGGATTATAACTTCGACAAACCCATGCACTTGGGGGATATAAGCAAGGGGAACTTGTCAAGGATGCACTTCAGTTACAAAAAGTATTAGCTAACTTTATTGAAGCATCCGATGTCTGTTTCCCAAATATTTAGACAACACTAAGATGTCATGAAATCTCCTTTAAAAACCTTGAGCATCAACTAGGAGGGATACTTAACACAATCTCCAAGGAACTAGAAGTATTTACGCAAGAAATTCAAATTCCTTATAGAGATGATGTGGTAGGTAACGGCGGTGAAAATGTGGGGCAGAACAAGTATGATGTCATAGAGATTGAAGGATGCAAGAAGAACCTTTTTGGTTTAAGAGAAGTAGCTATGCAACAAAATGCTCCACTCAAGCAAATAGATTTTTGGTTTAAGAGAAGTAGCTATGCAATCTCTAGCATGGAGGGCACACTCTTTTCCAGCCTCCGTGTGGTAAGTGCAGGTATGTCAAGCTTAGTGATGTAAAACAAGCACTTTTTTGAGAGGAAACCCAAGTCTTTACTACTTTTTTAGGTTTTCATTTAGCACTTGCATGAATAAGAACCTTTAGGGTTGGTGTCACTTTGAGAACATGGAGAACAATCCAAGGGAACATGTGAAAGCCATCACTTTGAGAAGTGGTCGTGAAGTTGAGATTAGACTCCCTATTGAGAAGACAAATATTGAGTCACCCAAGGTCATAGAGATTGAGGAGAGAGCCAAAGAGAAGGAGGTGGCACCCCCCACCTTACAAGCCAAGAATACCTTACCCTTCAAGATTGAGGAACGACCAAAATGATGAGCAATACAAGAAGTACTTGGGTCTAGTCAAGCAATTGCACATCAACATCCCATTTGTGGAAGCGTGTCTCAAATATCTCGCTATGCAAAGTTTCTCAAGGACCTCTTGACCAACAAGAGGAAGTTAGAGGAGAGTGCATCTATGATTCTAGATGCTTCATGTTCAGCGGTGTTTCAAAAGAATATGATGAACAAGAAGAAAGGCCCCAGAAGCTTCATCATTCCATGTAATATTGGTAATTTAGGTGAAGAGAAGGCATTGGCAGATTCAGGGGCTGGCATTAACGTTATGCCTAACACATTCGTTCAGAAGCTAGGCTTGGAAGAGTCTAGACCCACTCAGATGACACTTCAATTGGCCGACCGATCCATTAGACATCTGAGGGGTATCATTGAAGACATACTTGTGAAATTGACAAGTACATGTTTCCTGTGGACTTTCTTGTGTTGGATGTTCATAAGGATGTCGAGGTTCATTAATACTTGGGAGGCCATTCTTCTGCACTTCTAAGCCTCTCATTGACATGGACGGTGGGGAATTGACATTAAGAGTTGGTGATGACACTTTGATGACACTTTGTATTTTCTTGACACCACTAATGTGTTAGTCGATGAATATGTGTAGGCAATTATGTGTCCGGACCCATTTGAGGGATTGTTAGATCAATAAGTGGAGAATGAAGAAGTCCTATCACTTAGCCTAGAGGATAAGTTGCAACCTACCCGGGAGTCATGAAGAGGATGATTGAAAACTTGAAAAGATCAAGGAGATGTCATAAGAAGTGCCCCAATGCTAATGGGGATGCGCATGCATGGAGTAAGGGTGACGAACCCTTGTGTGGTAACAAACACGACAACTCCCCCTCTACCTGAAAGCAATTGTGTTCATCATGCTTTCAAGTTGTAGGTAAGAGAGCAACCTTCATTCATAAACCTCCATGAGGTAAGGTCAGGTATATCAAGCTTAGTGACATTAAACAAGCACTTTTTGGGAGACAACCCAAGCGTTTACTATTTTTTGAGTTTTTAGTTTAGTATTTGCATGAATAAGAGCTTTAGTATTGGTGTATTGAACTTTACATGCTATTGTGGCATTTTTCTTGTGGATTGTTAGTGTTTTAGTGTGCTTCATTGTGATTGCCAAGGTTTCTAGGTCGTTTGAGCAAGTTTTCATAATTCTTTGAATTATGTTTCAATGTATAGGTAGTTTTTATATGTGTATAAGTGTTGTAGAAATTTTTCTACAAAGTCTGTAATTTTTCAGAGTTATCCAGAGAAGACACACGGCTGTGTAGAATTTGCCACGGCTGTGAGTTTTGCAATGACAAAGAGCAACCACAACTATGCCAATCCACACATTAAGTTTTAACTAGGCAACTGTGCAAATCAACTCATCAAGTATGCCAACACGAGAGTAAACAAAAGAACATAGTAGAACAAAAGAGTAAAAGTGTTTTTAGCATCCAAAGTACAAAGTTCGCACCCCGGGGCACCGTGGCCAGTTAGCCACTCATGGGTGGGTACAACATGGAGGAAATAAAATTAGATCTAGAAAAAGAAGACATGACTCCCTTCTATTTGAGATTTGCCTCCAATGCCGAGTTCCTTGTGCCTCCAACTTGATCCTATTACCTTAGAAGATGTGGATAAGCTTCATCTTCGCCCTCATCAAAGTCCTCCCAGTGGAGAAAAAGATCCCTGAACAAAGTTGAAGAGGAAACCATAAAAACTGGAGTTATAAAGAGGAATTTCAGGCTTGACATGGTCTGCACATGATCATGTCCCAGACCATGTCATGTTGGGAGAGAGTTGATAGGAAAAAAGTGTCTTTGCCTGGGAAGTTCCGTGGAAGGGACACAATTGTGTCATGACCATGCAACACTGTGACACGATCATGTCGTGGGCACCCAACTTGTGTCATTAATTCTTCAGTAAACTCACCCATGGCCTGGGATTTTCGGGTCATTGACACAATCGTATCCTAACCATGTCAAGCTTGCACATTCTTCAACCCAGAATTCTCGCTAGATCAACAAATGGCTGAGAACTTCAGGGGGTATGACACGAGCGTGTCCTGCCCGTGTCAAGCTTGAACACTTGAACTCCTATTGAATATTTTCATCCCGAATTTGCTCCATATTATATTGAGCCCCTAATTTTTACACATATGGCAAAAATACCCATAATAGCACTCATAATGTATAAAAGTAAACTTGAAAACAAGCAAAATGATAACTTTAGGGTATTGAAACATGTATATAAAGTGCACTCATCAAATACCCCCACACTTGCATTGTTGGTTGTCCTCAAGCGACCATCAAACATTCAATAACAAAGGAGATGAGTACAATATTTCTGAGCTCAGGGTAAAGGTGATACAAGTTTTAAACCAAGTAGGGATACGGGTGTTAGTAAAGATATGAATGCACAAAAACGACGATACTCCCACTTCCAAAACCTAGTGCGTGTGTGTACAAAACCCTACTCATGCTCCCCACAGTGAACATTATTTACACGACAATAAATGCAAGGGTAGTAGCTTCATACACCCTAGAGGTAGCCTTCTCCCCTAGTAGGTCATCAAATGTACATTTGTGATGACCAAAATTTGACTACTCAAGAGTGGCTTTCACTCTTCTAAGGTGATAGCTCTTTCTACCATCTTTTTCACACAAGTAACTTTACAAGATCATTGGTAGGGCATTCCAACAAGGAATCCAACTTTCCAATTTTTTTTTTTGAACAAACATGTTGAACCACAAGTAGGAAAAAGTGACAAGAGTTTTCAGTTGAGGAAGTAGAAGTAAGTCGTAAGTTCACTATAATGGTTACTAACACACACTTGTCCCAATAAGTTTAAACATCACCCATTAACTAATCATAGATCATCATGAACAAGACACTCATCACCCATACAAGCATGCAACCTTCCCCTATACTTGAAAGTTACATTATCCTCAGTGTAAATAAATCATGCGATGATATGAGGAGAAATGCAAGGAAAATGGTGAAGCGACTACCCTAAATAGAGAATTAAATTGTCTCACTGACCTATGGTATTCCCACAAGGCAAACACAGAGAGTGATGGTGCCTCTCTCATGTGTTGCTAACTCCAAGAAACCATAAATTCCCTGAGAGACAAATTGCGACACAAGATGTGCAAAATCAGTAATAGGATAAAAGGCAAAAACTATAAATTTAAACAAACCAAAATGCCAGTACCGAAGGGGACTCTCCTGGCGGATTGAACTACAAAGCAAACGACAAAAAGATAAAATGACAGCAAATACATAAAGAGATAAAAGGATCGCTGAATCAAGAGGCGTCGATCTCTGCATCAGTGGCATCTCCAGAAGCTGCATCAAATAGAGTGATAGAGGTATCAGGCAATCCTAGATCGGCGGTGTCCACACCAATGTGTCAAGTAGAATGCGTAGGGGAGATAGGCTCCAGTGATACCCGTACCCCCAAATACACGGCGATGTGCACCACGTGCCGCTGTAGCCACTCAAACCTAATAGAAGAACAGAAAATCAGACCAGAGGTGGTAGGTCGTGGGTAAGGAGATGTGGCAAGAGGTGGCTCAGGGGTAGAATTAGAATTGGGGCCGGTAGTGTCCATAGCAGACTACTCCTCAGGCAAAGTGGTACGGTACTCAATTCCCCGAACAGTCGTGACCCTATGAACCAATCTCATCGAGCGAAGTGTCTCGAGGGTCATAGGTGCCACACCTCCGACGACACACATCTTATTAGTCCCCTGGAGCGGGCCTATGTGGCGGACAAGTCGAGTAATATATAGGCCAAAGAAGAATGCACCCACACATGGAGATGCCCTCCGACGGGAGATGGACACAGCAATCTTGTATGGAAAATGCAAATGAAATCCGTCAACCATGCTTAGTAGAAAGTTGAAATCTCACGAGCTAACAACACCAGTGCTGTCACTGCGGCCTATCAAAGTATGATTAAGCAGGAAATAAATGTAGCCCAATGTGAGGGAGTGGAGGGCGGTAGCCTTGGTATGACATAGATCATAGGTGCGCAAAGAGCTCAATCGTCGCCAAGCATTACAAAGGGGCTTCCCTACCTGTCTGGAGATAAGCAAAGCATCATAGGCAGGGGTGCGAATGAACTCAGGCTCATACAATACAGTACACCAAAGATATGAAACTGAATGTAATCTTCACGGTGAAATGCAATCGTACCACGAGCTAATTCAAAAGTGAACAACACCTCGAGTGCCAGCTACTCATAGGTGTTGTCAGTGATTTGAAACAACTATCTACACCCAGCACGTAATAAATACCGCACTTCAACCTCAAGCCTGATCTCTCCCAGGATGACCAAATCGATTTCTCTCAATTCACCAAAATGCTGACGAGACAGACAGACATATCTCTCGATATGGACCTGAGCATAGAGCCTGGGCCAATACTGCCTGCCAGATGATAAGGCGTCAGTCCTAGGTCTCTTATAAGACCTAGTGACACTGTTCTTCCTCAATATTAGCTACAAAGAAAAAGTACAACAATTCATTCCAAAAGACAAAAATTCAGGCCGAACACGGTCGCGCTAGGGTTACAGTGACCGTGTCAAAGTGAGAGCCAAAGAGAAATTCACCAGCAACATGATCGTGTCATGACTGACACGATCATGTCAGCGTTGGTCATCATCCCCCAAAGAGGACTCTAATGCTTAACCATGATGTGGCTGATGGACCAAGCGACAATGAGTGCAACAAACAAATATCAATCACAGTGAAATGTACAACCCCACACTTTCGACACGAAATATGCGTAAGAAAACAATGACAACTTACCCAAGATCAAAGGCACAAACAAGAGAAGAGAAGATGTTAACGAGGTGAACTTTTGAGTGAAATTACAATCGAGTGAACCGCGCTAAAAAAAGGAATGGAAAAAGGAAGTGTCAGGTGATTCAACGGAAAGGGGTGTAGTGAAGGAACACGGCCGCCGGCGTTAGGGTTTTTAAAGTGAAATGTTATAGCCAAAGGGTTGCGTCCCATGCACGCCCTTGACACATGTGTGTCGAGTCGCGGGACTAGGACAGGAAAGTCTAGGGTGACACGATCGTGTCCCTGAGGGTGCTAGTCTCCCCAAAAATCCCAGGAGATTAACAGAATGAACAATCTCGCACTGACACGATCATGCAAGGAGCACATTAAGCGTGTCTCACCCTGACACGATTGTGTTAAGCCTGTGTCTGCCCTTAAATATTACCAAGACATCCTTCTAGTGACACACACATGAGCGTGGCCCGCCCCTACTTGTCCTGGAATTCTTCAGAGTGAGGATTCTTCCTTCTAAAGTGAACAATAAAGCATACGGCCACACACAAAATGCAAATCGGCATGGAGATCAAATAAAAGAAATCACGACAATCATAAGAACTTGAGTGAGAGAGCAGATGACATGAGTTTAGGAAACAGCTATCCCAAAACAAAATGAAAAACAAAAATGACTAAAACTACAAAACAAACAACTTAGGTTGCCTCCTAAGAAGCACTTGTTGAATGTCACTAACTTGACGTACTTGTTGCGCGCTCGTGGAGGTTCATGAAATGGAGACCTTTTTCGACCACCTGAGAAACAATTGCAAACATAGGAAGGCAACGTGTTAATTAACTGGATCTCACCAAATATCTGAGTGCCAATATAATTGGGGATACGCGGCTCAGATGGAGAAGTGGGTGCCTTTTCTTCTTGCATGTCACCTTCTTCCACCATTTCCTCGCCTGGGAGATCTGCTTCTCAGGTGGCTCGGAGTCTGTGTCGACTAACATTTCTAGACTTTGGGCCTCCTCAATTGTCACTTCAGGTGCATCATCATCAAATGGGATATCCTCTAAAAGGTCAATAAGTTTATCCTTCAAAAATGCCTCCTGTACAAAATCAAAAATGGCCTCATCAACCACATTAACAAAATAAGACATGTCATCAAAGTCCATTGTGTGTCACATGGAGTCACGAAGCCTAAATGTGTCTCTTGGTCACCAGCTTGGAGAGTCATACGGCCGTTGTTTACATCAATAAGGGCTTTGAACATTTCAAAGAATGGTCATCTGAAAATTAATGGCACTTCCACCTTGTCATCAATGTCCAAGATAACAATGTCCACTGGGAATATGAATTTGTCTACCTTGACCAAAACGTCTTCTATTATGCCCCTTGGTCTTTGGGTGGATCGGTCTGCCAGCTAGAGAGTCATGTTCGTAGGGTTGGGCTCCCCAGCACTTAAACTCTGAAGAATTCTATACGGCATCAAATTAATGCTTGCCCCAAGATCGACAAGCGCCTTCTCATCGACCAAACCACCAATTGTTCATGGAACAATAAAGCCTCCTGGATCCTTCTCTTTCTTGGTGAGTTTGTTGCACAGCAGTGCAGAACACTTCTCACCAATTGTCATAGAAGATTTGTCCTCCAATTTATTCTTGTTGGTGATTAATTCCTTCATAAAATTAGTATATCTCAGTATCCAAGCAATAACTTCTGCAAATGGGACATTAATGTGCAAAGTCTTGAACATGTCGAGTAACTTTTTGTACTACTCATCAAGTTGGTCTTTCTTTACCTTGGAGGGGAAAGGAAGTTTTTGCTGTATACTGAAATTGAAGAATTATTCTGTGGGGCATTATCTATTTCACTGACCATAATGGGTTCAGAAACTAATGGCTCAGGTTCCTTATCAACAGGATCTTGGAGTTGCTTCCCACTTCTTAAGGACACACCCTTCAAAGATTCTCATGGGTTACCCATAGTGTTGCTCGTGGTGGATCCCCGTTAGTCTCTCCTCTAGTAACTTGGAAATTTGAGCTACTTGATGTTCCAAGTTCCGCCCGGTTGCATTTGTGCTCCTAATCATCTCTTCATGATCAGCAAATCAGGTCTCGGCACTCTTGATGAACTTGGTCATTAAAGTTGTCAGATCATTAGAAAACTTTGAAAAGGATGAAGGTTGTGACTGTGGTGCAACTTGAGATGGAGGTTTATACTACTACTATACTACCTGACCTTGTCTCAGCTGACTCCACGAAAAAATTAGATGATTCCTCCATCGAGCATTATAAGTGTTGCCATATGGATTATTCTGATAACGACAATTCTGACTAAGAAAATCCACTTGCTCAATTTACTCTACACTAACATCAGCTGTAGATAGGAAACATGAATGACATGAGTGGCCAGAATTATCATGAATAGGCACCGAACTTAAAGATGGAGATTGCATGTTGCCTAACCTCTTTGATATTGCTTCAACCTGTACTATAGGAGTTGTGATGACATCCACTTAATAGATACTGGCGGATTTCATTGGTTTGTTCCTTTTAGAACTCGATTGATACCCATTGTTTGCCATCTCTTCAATCATCTTTTGTCCATCTCTAGTTTGCTTGTTACATAATGAACCCCCGGTGGCTGCATCAAGCATCCATTTGGTAGAAGTGTTCAGTCCATTATAAAAAATTTGGATTTGCATCCACTCTACAATTCCATGATGCGGGCATTTCCTTAACATCTCTTTATACGTTTCCCAAGTCTCATACAATGATTTAGACTCAAATTGACGAAAAGAAGAGATATCGCTTTTGAGCTTAGTGATCCTTGCAGGAGGAAAGTATCTGGCAACAAATACCTCAGAAACCTGATTCCATGTTGTGAGAGCCCTAAGTAGAAAGGAATTTAGCCACTGCTTGGCCCTTCCTCCATGTTGTGGAAAACGTCTTAGGCAGACTGCCTCCTCAGAGACGCTGCTCGCCTTATATGTGTCGCAGATCTCCAAGAAATTTTTGAGGTGCTCATATGTGTCTTCATCCTAAACCCGTCAAACTAACACATCTGTTACACCAACTGGATGAAATTCGGCTTTAGCTAAAATTATTTGCAGCAACAGGGGGGCGAACAATGCTTGAACCAACCCCCTCAAGATTTGGACGTGTGAAATCTGAGAAACTTTGTGGGTGATTACCATGCATTTCTTCATCCCTATGCACTTCAACACTAATTTCAATAGATACTTTATCGCTCAAATTAATTTGATGTAATATTCTTCTGAAAGTTCTCTCTACTTCTAGATTAGGGATAACTAGTGGGGTCGATTTGCTCCGACGGGTCATGCACTTATACCTATGCTTAATAGATGAAACAATGTAAGCTCAAAGAAATTTGAAGTGAAGCAAGAAAATAAAGATAAAATAAAGAACACAATGAGAAAAAAAGAAGGTATACACAGGTATGCACACTATAGACAAACTAGAAAACCAGATCATAGGCTTTCTTAATAGTTGCGAGTCCCTGGCAACGACGCCAAAAACTTGATGCGTTCTCCGCAAGTATACGGGTCACACACAAGTAGTAAAAAGGTACGTCGTGAGGGATAGGGTTGTCGAACCTCAAGGATTGGACTAAAAATACTTGCTTAGTTCTAATCTCTATTGAAAAAAGAATAGGAGATGGAATTGGATAAAATAAGAGAAAAGACAAACAATGGAGATAAAGGCAATCAGATCAAGTGTCCACAGAAGAGATCAGTTTCTTCGGATGTTCACTTGCTCCTATATGCCTTAGAAGATGTAGACAAGCTTGATCTTCGCCCTCATCAAAGTCATCCCGGTGGAGAAAAAGATCCCTGAACAAAGATGAAGAGGAAACCCTAAAAACTAGAGTTATAAAGAGGAATTTCGAGCTTGACAAGGTCTGCAAATGATCATGTGCCAGACCGTGTCATGTCGGGAGAGAGTTGAGTGAAAAAGAGTGTCTTTGCATGGGAAGCTCCATGGAAGGGACATGATCGTGTCATGACCGTGCAACGCTATGACACGATCGTGTCATGAGGACCCAGCTCGTGTCAGTTTTTCTTCAATAAAGTCACACATGGCCTAGGCTTTTTAGGGTTATTGACACGATCGTTGACAAAGCCCTTTGCGTGTGACCCGATCGTGCACAGGTTTGTCAAAGTAATAAATTCCCAAGTGAGTGGGGTATCTTATCCATAGGGAATAGTGATCAGAAACACGAAGATTACTATTTAACTATGATGAAGATGAATCAATTATAGTGTGAATAAAATTGATGTTAAAAGAACTAAAAGAAATAAGAAAGGGAGGCACAATAAAATGAGAGGAAAGGCAATTTATAGAAAGTGGGGCACTCGGACATTGCTCCCCTAGGACTATTGCTTTAAGTTCAAGACCAACTGTTATGTCTCCTAACTGATACTCATTGTAATTCTATACGAGTTCGAGGTTGAGAAGTTATTCAATTTCTCCTGCAGGACATGTATAGAGTTAGGCATAGTTAGCCTTAGAGATTTGGGACCATGTATTTAAGGATCTCCACAACTTATGATTACATCAGTTAGAAAGTATAATAGAGGGTTCTTGCACTTGAAATGATTGTCTGAGGCGGAACAATATCCGGGTACCCCATTTATATCGATTGCCTTACCTTCTCCTATACTTGTGCTATCTTTCTTGTTCTTTTACTTTTGTTATTCCACATCTTATCACACATATCACTATTCATCTTTCATGTAGTTAAGAAATAATTTAATTGTTTTTACTCTCTACTCCCTATAGATACGATACCCCACTTATCTGGGATTTTATTACTTCAACAAAACCGTGCACATGCGGGACATACGCAAGGGGTGTTGTCAGAAACCCAAGCACAAACCTCAGAAGGAGGGTATGTATTTTCACTGCAATGAAGGTGGTCATTGGAAGAGAAACTGTCCACTCTACTTGGAAGAGTTAAAGAAAGGAGGCAAGACCTCGACTTTTGGTATCTATACGAGGCTTCATTATGACTAGGTGTCTTTCGCCTGGACCAAAGGGTTAGATCTATTTTAGGGAATAGGATTTATTACTTGGAATCTCGAGAGCCTAAAGCAACCTAGAACAGTGTGAGGCATTGAGGCTGAGAGATTTCTCCACTTGGTATAGTGTATGGTTAGTCACAGTTGACCTTAAGTTTTGGAACCGTGTGTTTATGGATCTCCACTACTCATTAAGCATTAGTTAGGGAACATAATCATTGGTATTGCACTTGAAACAATAGTCGTATGGTGAGCAATGTCTGGGTACCCCATTTATCATCGGTTGTCTCTGTAATATTTCATTTGTGCCTCCTTCTTCTTTTCTTATTTCTATTTGCATTGATTTTTATTCACTTCAATGTCGATTCATCTTCATTCTAGTTAAATAGCAATCTTTGTGTTTCTAATTACTATTCCCTATGGATTCGACTACACACTCACAGGGTTAAATTACTTCGATAAACCCGTGCACTTGCGGTACATATGCAAAAGGACGTTTGTCAAGTTTTTGGCGCCATTGTTGGGCAATAGGCTTTTTAGAAGCACTTTGCACTTTGCTATTTTAACTATTGAACATTTATTCTATTTCACACTTTCTTATTCTTCCATTGTTCTAATTTGTTTTTCTTTCTTTGGTTGTAGCTCCTGGTTATGACTCGACATAACCCTTTGATATTAGTTGAAGGTGATCCTGAACTTCAACAAACACTTTGTAGAAGGGGTAAAGAACCTGTTTAAGAACAGACAAATCAAGCTGAAGTAGAAGGTGAAAGAATAGCTATGACAAAACAGAATGAGCAGCAGAGGAGACTGTCCGATTATGCCGCACCCGCAGTTCTTGGCACACGATCTAGCATTGTGCGGCCACCGATCACATGTCAGAATTTTGAGCTCAAGGCAACATTCATCCAGATGTTACAGCAATCGGCACAGTTTAATGGTTTGGCCGATGAGGATCCAAACAATCACATAGAGAACTTCTTGGAAGTGTGTGACACACTCAAGGTCATGGTGTTGCGGATGATGCTTTCAATTTGAGGGCCTGCCCATTTTCCTTGAAAGGGAGAGCGAAGCAATGGTTATATTCACTACTTAGAGCATCGATCACTAAATGGGAGGAGATGGTAGAAGCTTTTTTTTCTCAATATTTCCCTCTTGGAAAATCTGCAAAGCTTAGGAATGAAATAACCTCTTTTGTTCAAATGGAATTGGAGTCTCTATTTCAGACATGGGATAGGTTCAATGAGCTCCTGCGGAAATATCCTCAACATGGGTTCCCTGAGTGGATGATCATTCAGACTTTCTATAATGGGTTAAACCCGAGCACAAGATAGTTACTCGATGCTGTAGTAAGAGGTACCATAGGGAGCATGACCCAGAAGAAGCACAACTTCTCATTAAAGAAATAGCTATGAACAGTTATCACACGTCCATATATGGGTGTAAACTACAAGTGCACGGGTGTCGAAGTAATAATCCCAGATGAGTGGGTGTCGTATCCACAAAGAGTAAGGAATAAAGACACTTAAGTTGTTTCTTAACTAATGTGGAAGATGAATAGTGATAAGTGTGACAAAATATGAAATAACAAAAATAAAAGCAACAAGATAGAGAGCACAGGCAAAGGAGAAGGTAAAGAAATTGATAAAGATGGGGTGAAAGAACCCTCTATTATACTTCCTAATTAATGCAACAATGAGTCGTGGAAATCCTTAATTACATGATCCAAAATCTATGGTCAACCATGCCTAACTCTATACATGTCCCGGAGGAGAGATTGAATAACCTCTCAACCTCGCACTAGCATAGAATTGCAATGAGCTATAAGGATTTCAAGTGATAACCCCTATTCCTATGTATAGACCTAACCCTTTGGTCCAGGTGCAAGATTCCTAGCCACAATTAAGCCTTAGGTGCTAAAATCACTTCAACGCTTCACTCCGTTGCACTCGCAACTAAGCCCCAGTGGAAGGTCATCCCTTAGCCCATTCACTCTACTATGGCCGCAAAGAACTCTTTGAATGTGGAGGTAGGATAGATCACACCGGGGGGGAAAGAGGATGCTACGCTACATCTCGACTCACCCTCTCAACCCTCTCTAATCTAGCTTTGTCTAACTCTAATGGTGTGTCACTCACTCACAAGAATTACCAACAAGAACTCTCAATCCCAGGGTCACTATAGGGGAGTATTCATACAATCAAGTCTCCAAGATTGGAACTCACAATAATCATCAATTAATTGAAAGCATAATAAGGAGATTCAATGAAACGAATGCATCCTAGGGTTCACAAATACCCAAGTACCCACTAGATGTTTAACTCTCCATGGACCTATATACAATCAATAAAATCGAATGTAAAAATAAAACATCCATAGAAAACCCCCTCGTTAGTCGTGGCGATGGTCTTGTAGAGATTCCTCTACTCATCGTAAGGGTCCCTTTGTCCGGCCTAGGATACACCTTGCCGGATTGGTGCCGACGAAAGCTCTCCCACTAACCTTCTTCCAAACGGCATGCGATATCGGAGCCGTAGAACCTATCCAAAACCCTAGCCAACACCTCTCAAAACCCTAGCCGCCACCCTCTCTCAAGTTGGGGAAAAGATTGAGAAAAGAATGCTGAAATCGAGGCTGAAATCAGCTTTTAATGGGCTGGAATCAGGAATCCACATGCCCATGTGGGCATCCCTGTGGATTTTCCACACGGGCGTGTGGAATTTCCACACGCCCGTGTGGATTCTCTGTTTTCCTATTTTCTTGGCCAGCTATAAACAGTGCTGCTACAGTATCTTTACTGCAGTGCTTTCTATAGTACCCTGCTACAAAACCGGCATGAAATACTCCCGAATCCATACTTTCATTGAGGTAATGCAAATGGGTACACTTTTACGTCGTGGATCGCCTTGGTTCTTCAATAATGGACATGTTGGTGGAGATCTTGTTCTATATGCACAAGTCAAAATGCTTGAATGTGATTGCCCTTGTGCCCCTCTGAATGGTTGTGCTAACTCGAGTACGAGGATGTTGCCACAGATTCCTACATTTGGAACCCGACCTATGTCTTCGCATTTGAACCTTAGCAAGATTTCCTCCAAATTAGTGCATTACAACCCACATTGGCTTCTTTCTCTCAAAATTGGCCTCACAACCCTACCTGTATAAAAGTAACATAAATACACCCAAATTAGCATTAAAACCCAAGAAAATTAATGCTCAACACAAGGAAAGAACTCTTTGTATTCTTATTGCACAAGGACTTATCAAGTTATCAGTGGAATACAAGAGATAGTAAGAAAGTAGCTGGACTTCATAAGATTGACACAGTTACCTCATTGGTAGCCTATGTGGAGTCTTGGAGCAAGAAGTTAGACACTCTAACTTCTAATAGAGTGGCGGCTGTAACTAGTTGCACAGGGTGTGGGGAGGAAATGGTCCATCTGACTGCCTAATATCCATTGGTTGTAGATCCTCAGTAGAACAAGTGGATTTTGTGGGTAATACAATAAGAAATCAAGGCAATCCATATAGCAACACCTACAATTCAGGTTGGAGGAGCCACCAGAATCTTTCATACAGTAATCAAGGGCAACAAAAATCCATGGCAACACCCAGTTTCCAACAACAACAACAAGAAGTCCTGAACATGGAGAACCGAGTTTCAGGGTTGAAAAACCGGATGGCCAATCTAGAGAAGGCTTTAACCAAGTTCATCCAATCATTGGATACAAGATTTCAATCGGTTGAAGCCACACTTCGCGACCACACCGCATAATCACACAACTTGGTGAATCAAGTGGGGCAAATTTCAAAGTCTCTATCGGAGAGACCTCAAGGGTGTTTACCTAGCAACACCGAAACCAATATGAGAGAACATGTGAAGGTGATCACTTTGAGAAGTGGTCGTGAGGTTGAAGATAGAACTCCTAGTGAGAAGACAAATATAGAAGCACATGAGGTCTTCGAGGTTGAGGAGAGCACTAAAGGAAAGGAGATGGTAGCCCCACCATACAAGCCAAGAATCCTTTATCCTTCAAGATTGAAGAATGACCAAAATGATGAGCAATAAAAGAAGTTCTTGGGTCTATTAGAGCAGTTGCAGATCAACATTTTTTTTGTGGAGGCATTGTCTCAAATGCCTCGTTATGCAAAGTTTCTGAAGGACCACTTGACCAATAAAAGGAAGTTGGAGGAGAGTGTATCTATGATTCTAGATGTTTCATGTTCGACGGTGTTGCAAAAAAATATGCCAAATAAGAAGAAGGACCCCGGAAGCTTCATCATTCCGTGCAACATTGGTAATTTAGGTGAAGAGAAGGCATTGGCAGACTCAGGGGCTAGTATTAACATCATGCTTTATACTTTCTTCCAAAAGCTAGGCTTGGGAGAGCCTAGGACCACTCGGATGACATTACAATTGCCTGACTGAATGGTGAGACAACCGAGGGGCATCATCTAAGACGTACTTGTGAAGGTTGGCAAGTACATATTTCCTGTGGAGTTTGTACTGTTGGATGTTAATGAGGACGTCAATGTTCCGCTGATACATGGGAGGCTGTTCATGCGTATTTCCAAGGCTCTTATAGACATGGGCCGCGGAGAGTTGACTTTATGAGTTGAGGATGACAAGCTTACATACCGCATCATCGAAGCCATAAGATATTCTCTAGACTTCGATGATATTCTTTATTTTGCTTGACACTACTGGTGAACTAATAGATGAATATGTGTAGGAAACGATGAATCTAGACCCACATGAAGGGGTGCTAGATCAAGGAGTGTTGAATGAAGAAGTCTTGATGCTTGGTCTACAAGAGAAGATGTAACCTACCCTTGGGATGATAAAGAGTGTGCTTAAAAAGATGAAGCGTAGAAGGAGACGTCACAAGAAACGCCACAAGGTTAATGGGGACATGCAAGAACGGAGTAAGGGTGACGAACCCTTATGTGGTAACAAACTCGATAACTCCTTCTCTACCTTCTAAAGATTATGTTCATCATACTTTCAGGTTATTGGTAAGAAGAAAACCTTCATCTATGAGCCCCCGTGAGGTAAGAAAAGGTACGTCAAGTTAAGTGATGTTAATTAAGCACTTCTTGGGAGGCAACCCAAGTTTTTACTATTTTTCTAGGTATTAGTTAGTGTTTGCATGAATAAGAGCTTAAGTGTTGGTGTTTTGATCTTTTACATGCTATTGCTGTGTTTTTCTGTTTGATTGTTGGTGTTTTAGTGTGCTTAAATGTGATTGGTGAAGTATCTTGGTCGTTTGAGTGTGTTTTTCACATTTCTCTTATTACTTGTGCATTGATAAATGCTTGAGTAGACATATTTTTATATATGTTTTACATGCATTGAGCATCATTTTTACTATGGTTTATGTCTCATATTGTGTATTTGGTGTTCTTTTATGCATATAGGTTGTGAATGCCTTGAAGAGTAAAAAGGAAGCAAAGATGGGCTATAAAGACATAATGTTGGGAGTTCTTGTTCAATTCAAGGACCAAGACACGAGAGGAGTTTATAAACGTGGAGATGTGTGCCAACTTCCAAGAAGATTCAAGTCAATTCACTAGTTGGAAGGCCACAAAGGCAGCCACATCTTCATGTTTCTTCTCTTTGTTAAGATTGCAAGACCTCTCAAAGATACATCGATGAAGAAAAGTTTTATAGCCTACCACATGGACGTGTGCCCAGACATGTGGCCTCAAGAGAAGAGTGATTGTACCGCGTTTTGTGGAAAGCACTGTAGCAAAATTACTGTCCACGCGCCCGCGTGAAAATTTCTGCAGCCCACGCGGTCGCGTGGAAAATCCACACGGGCGTATCAGGACACGTGACAGGCGTGATCTAAGGCCTATAAATAGTCGTTTTGCCCTATTCTTTCTCATCTTTTGTGCGGCTCTTGAGGGGTGAGACGGCTAGGGTTTGGAGAGGGGGTCTTTGCTGCTTTGGATGTGCTTTGTCACCGACTTTGATCGATTCCTCCTCCATCATAGCATCAATGAAGACACCGGTGAACCTAGCTTCGGAGTGGGTCTTTCAAGACGTCGAAGCTCTCCATCAAGGCCATCAGTTCATATATAAGGGGGTTTATTTCTATGGTTTTAATGTACTTTCATTTATTGATGGTGTGTTTTGTATGTTGCTCCATGGAGAGCTAAACCCCTAGAGGGTATTTGGGCTTGTGAACCCTAAGATTCTCATCTTTTGTGGATTTGCTTAGTGTTTCTATTTAATCTGAGTTTGATTAAGTTTTACTCTTGTATTCTCATTGCTTGCTTGTTTAATTAATCCTTGTGGTTGATTGGATTTGCATGATTTGTTACTTTGATGTGAGAGAGGTCTCCATTAGAGTTAGAACTTCAAGGTTAAAGAGGGTTGAGAGGGTGAGTCATGAGATAGTGGAGTGTCCCCTCTCCCTTCTGATTGAGTGTATTCTATCTCCGTTCCTTAAGCTCTATGCAACCATATTTGGTGTGAGGTGTGAGATTGAGAGATTTCTCTGCTGGGACCTTGTAGGGGGTTAGGATCCTTCACCGGGAATTAGGATTGGATCAATCTTTAGGAATCGGATACAACTCTTGGAATCCCTAGAGTGCTTTGCAGTCATATGTTGTGTGAGCTGTTGAGATTGAGCGATTTCTCCACCGGGACCTCGTAGGGGACTAGTATCGGTGATTGGGAGGCCAGATCTGATTATATTTAGATTTCCATGACTTAACTTACTCATCATAGAAACACTTTGCTTATTCGGTACCTAATACCTGAATCCTAGGGGGAGCATTGCCCGAATACCCCACTTTTACTGATTGAGATCTCCATCCATTTTACCCTTGCATATTTGTCTCCGGTATTCATTTCTTCGCACATTAGATCACCACACCTTTGAATTTATCATTAGGTTAGAAAGCAGAGAAGAAGTTGGTACTAGTAGCCCTGTTCCTTGTGGATTCGACTACCCACTCACCGGGGTAATTATTACTTCGACACCCGTGTACTTGCGGTTTACATGCATATTCAGACGCGTGTCATGCATATATAGGCAGGCTTTGAATGAGTGTAAATGTTCAGAAATTTTCTTCAAAGCCTATAATTTTTCTAAGTTATCCAGAGAAGACACACGGGCGTGTGGAATTTTCACACGGGCGTGTGTTTCATTCAGAGCTCATTCCGAGAGGACACAGGGGCATCTGTCTGCCCCCGTAAATGACCTTGTGACAATCACATGCCCAAGTTGAATTTACACACGGCCATGTGTTTCTTTGTAGAGGTTCAGAGATCTAACCCGAGAAGACACAGTGGCGTATGTCTACCTCTATGTTTAACCATATGAACTACACACAGGCATGGGTAACTTTCACACACCCGTGTGAATCCTTACAGAGAGTTCCCCTCTATCCTCAGAAGACACAGGGGCATGTGAATGCCCTTGTAAGTGGCCCTGTGAAGATCCATTACAACGCCCCTTGCATCTGACCCACAAGTGTATAGGTATGTCGAAGTAATAAATCCTAGGTGAGTGGGGTATCGTATCCACAGGGAATAAGGAATAGAAATACAAAGATTGCTACTTAACTAAGTGGAGATGAAATAATGATGTTGCCGATAAAGATCGATGCAAACGAACAAAAGAAAATAAGAATGAGAGGCATAATAAAATGAGAGGAAAGACAATCGACAAAAGTGGGGTACTCGGATATTGTTACTCGGATATTGTTCCTCCTTGGATTATTGCTTCAATTGCAAACCAACTATTATGCTTCCTAACTAATGCTTAATGAGTCATGGACATCCTTAAACACATGGTCTCAAACATAAGGTCAACCATGACCAACTCTACACTATGCCCTGGTAGAGAAATCAACCAGTCTGAACACCTCACACTGTGTAAAGTTATAAGAAACTCTAGAGATTCCAAGTGATAAATCCTATTCTTATATGTAGATCTAACCCTTTGGTCCAGGTGAAAGACCCCTAGTCACAATTAAGCCCCAGGTCTTAAAGTCACTTCAATGTTTCAATTTGTTGCTCATGCAACTAAGCCCCATTGGGGTTCATCCCTTAACCATTCACTCTATGTTGACGGCAAATAACTCTTGGAACGTGGAGGTAGGATAAATCACATCAGAGGGGAAAGGGGACTCTCCTCTATCTCTCGACTCACCCTCTCGACCTTTTCCAATCTTGCTTTGTCTAACCTGCATAGTGTGTCACTTACTAACAAAGATTACCAAGATGGACTCTTAACCCTAGTGCCACTCTAAGGGAGAAATCATTTAATAAGCATTCAAGATTGGAATTCAATTAAAGACATCAATTAAGAAAAACATAATAAAAGGTTAATGAAACAAATACATCCTAGGGTTCACAAATCCAAGTACCCACTAAGGAGTTTAGCTCTCCATGGAGCAAGATACAATTAATAATGAAATCAAAAGTAAAAGCATGTAATCCATAGGAAAACCCCCTCGGTATTCGTGTCAATGGTCATGTGAAGTAGCCTCGTCCTCTCCAGAGGTCCCCTTGTCAAGCCTAGGTCACACCTCGGTATTCGTGTCAATTAAGGAAAACATAATAATCAGTACTGACGAAAGCTTCCCCAATGACTACCTTCCAAGAGAAACATGGTGTCAAAGCCATAGAACCACTCCAAAAGACGTGCCAAAGCATCTCTAAACCCTAGTCGCCGACCTCCCAAAAGATGGAGAAAAGATAGAGGAAAGGATGAAAGATAGATCTTAAAATTGTGGCTGTTTATGGCTTTATATAGGCTAGAACCGGGAATCCACACGGGCGTGTGGAATTCTGATTTTTTGCGGGTTGTTCACACGGGCTGTTCATGGCTTTATATAGGCTAGAATCCACATGCAAATGTGACTGCCTTTGTGCCCCTCCAAACCATTGTAATCACTTGAGCGCTTGGATGTTGGCACACATTCATGTATATTCATTCACAACTTGTGTCTTCACATTTATTCACTCCAAGACTTAATCAACAAAGTACAATCATAATACAGTTTAGCTTCTTTCTTTAATATTTGGCTTCACAACCCTTCATACACAAAAGTTCACAAATACACATGCATTAGCGCTAAAACCAGATAAAAGTAATGCTCATAGTATGAAAAGACTACTTTGTATTACTAATACACAAGCATTTATCAATCCACGCCCGTGTGGAATTCTCAAATGGATGTGTGAAACACTTAGATGAATTTCTCGTGTGGACAGAGGAGCCACACGGGCATGTGGATGCCCATATGGGTCGGGCACATGGGCATGGGGAATTTTAACACGCCCATGTGAATGCATTCAGAGGTAAAGAATGCCACCCCGAGAGCACACAGGGCCGTGTGTCTACCCCTGTGAAGCTTCCTTGTAAAGTCTGAAGGGCATGGGTAATTTCCACACACCCGTGTGGATATACAAAATTAAAAAAGCTGCGAGTTTTCTTGATAATCTTCATGCGCCATTTCATTTTTACACTTCTCCACACCGAAAAAACACACTCTTGCACTCCCCCGAACTCTCACCTTCGATTTAGAGGGATTTTACTTGAGTTTTCTTGCTATTCTAAAGTTTTTCATCTTCATCTTGTCGATATGGCACCCTGGTCAAAAAAGAAAGCCGACAAGCGTCCACGCGAGCAATCCCTAAGCTAGAGAGTATGGGATTCGCTATTTTCGAGCACCAAGTCTGATTTGTGCAGATATCGAAGCTGAAGTTCGAGCAATCTCATTTTCCAGACACTATTATATTGAGAGATGCAATAGGGAGATGATTTAGCTAATGAGGTGGAGGAGCTTGTGTCAGTGGGTAGTTGGGAGAAGTTACTATTAATCAGGGAGACAGCTATCCTCACTTTGACACTCGAGGTGCTCTCATTATTCGAGTTTGATAGATCATATTTAGAATTTGATAGTATTGACACCATACAGTTCAGAGCATTTGAGCATCACTACCGTATGAGGCGTCACGCAGTATTTGGTCCATTTGGGCTTGTATGACGAGGCTTACAAAGATACAGAGGAATACGACCAATTAGCGACTGATTATCCTAGTAGATTGACTTCTTAGGGAGCATATAGGACACTCTGTGGTCAGGACCAATATGAGCCAGTTGTATCCAAGGCTACTTGCCTTTCTCGGCCAGCATATAGATACATCCATGTCGTTCTCAGCCGATCAGTGAATGGGCATGGTGACATCATAGGATTACTAAGTAGACAGGAGCTATTATACATGTACTCCATGGTACAGAGCAAGACGATTCATCTAGGGTATATCCTAGCTGAGTACTTGCGCCACCATGGGCAGTACGCGAGAGTGGGGGTCATTTTCTCTGGTCGCTACATTACCAGACTCATCATGGGGATGGGTCTGTGGGATACTATTAAAGGGGCCGAGAAGATGATTGTACATGCCCCCTAGGTATAGAGACAATGAGATAGATTGGGATTCTATGCAGGTGTCAGCTGGGAGTGCATGTGACACACCCCTTGTGTGTGACCCACAAGTGAATGGGTTTGTCAAAGTAATAAATCCCACATGAGTGGGGTATCGTATCCACAGGGAATAAGGAATAGAAACACCAAGATTGTTACTTAATTGAGCGAAGATGAAAACAATGATTATGTTGATAAGAAGTAATATAGACAAAATAAAAGAAATAAGAAAGAGATGAGCAAATAATTGAGAAGAAAGGCAATCGATAAGAAGTGGGGTACTCGGATATTGGTCCGCCTAGTATTATTGCTTCAAGTGCAAAACCATCTATTGTGCTTCCTAACTAATGCTCAATGAGTCATGGACATCCTAAGATACATGGTCCCAAAATGAAGGTTAACCATACAAACTCTACACTATGCCTCAGCAGAGAAATCGATCAATCTCAACACCTCACACTGTGCAAAGTCGCAAGAAGCTCTAAGGATTCCAAGTGATAAACCCTATTCCTATAGGTAGACCTAACCCTTTGGTTTAAGCGAAAGGCCCCTAGTCACAATAAAACCCCATATACTAAAGTTCACTTCAACGCTTGACTCTCTCGCTCGCATAACTATGTCCCACCGGAGTTCATCCTTTAGCACTTCACTCTATTGTGACCACAAAGAACTGTAGGAAATGGAGGTAGGATAAGTCACTTCCCCCAAGAAATGCAAGAGAAAACCTTTACCTAAGACGGTAACATCCAAGTCGGTTAACATAATTGGTAAGCTTCCTATTTTCTCTGATAGGACGTAATTCAAGCATTTTTTGTATCTTTGTTTAGTTTACCTCCTATATAGTTGGTTTTTTTTGTTTGATTTAGTAATAAAATGCTTGACAAGTCTTTGTTATTCTAGCTTGGATGGTTGGATGTTGCTTTAGGCACTAATTTTTATACTCACCAGGTCAAATTTGTATTTGAGCTTAATTGTAGAATAGGGGAAACTCTGCACAAATTTTTAGGACTGCTTATTTGCTACTTACACTTATAAGCCCAGCCATAATACCTAAATAGAGAGTTTTATAGGAATCTTTACACCCGTAAGCCACCCCATAAGAGGTTTCTTGAGAGTCTTATGAGTGCATTTACAGCCCATAAGTCTTAAAAAGCATAGTTTAGAGGTACCTTACAAGTGTCTTATGTCCATAAGGGGAGCCGTAAGAGTCATCTAGAGCACTGTACGGGTATAACTAGAAACCCTTATGGACCATAACCTTTATGGGACATGACCTAGGTTTCTTACGAGCCACTTACGGCCATAAACCACAATGTAAAAGCAATTCAGAGAACTTTACGGCTATAGTGTAAAGGCTCTTACGACCGTAACCTACATTATAAAGGAGATATACCCTTACAAGGCAAACCTTACATACATAAGTATCCTGTAAATTCTTCATACATAGAGAATTACAGCTGTGGTTTATGCTTGTAAGCCGTCCTTAAGTGACTAGTGTTTAAGCATTGCTGATGACCTTTGATATTCATTTCCCTTTGTTATTCACCAAACCTTGCTCTCCTTTGTTCCTCATAGGCCAATTTCTCTTTTTTCTTCTTTGACTCAGAGGTATTACTCATTTTCATGAGTTTTGAGTTGAATGATTGATAATTTGCATGAAAATGATTGCTTGAATGTTTATAAATGTTTGAATGATAATGTAGATTCAAAATTTGTAAATTTTAAACTATATTATACAGGAGAGGTCCTTAAGGCCTAAGCCTGCAGCTTATAGCTGTAAGGCTCAACTTAAAAGTGAGTTTCCCTGAGGGTTATGACCGTAAGTTTACTGGTAAGGAGGTTGTAAGCCGTCCTTATTCAAGCAAATTTTGTATTTTTGGTGTGCTAAAGTTTGTATTTTCTTATGCCTAGACTAGCCTACTACGAGTCCAACTACTGAAGAGGCATTTTCTCCAATGGTCCACTTGGCACCTACTTTCTCCAGCCCTCACATCCGGGAGTAGTTCACCCTCTTGAGGATAAATAAGGAGTTGTTCACCCACTTAAGGATAAACCGGTTTGGTTAGTCCCATACAAAGGACTTGCAAGTCCTCAAACAGTTGGGACTTGAGGAAAAGGTTCGAGGGATGCTCCATATCGACAGTTGGAGCTGGGACTTTTCATACAAGGAATAGGTATATCGTGATACAACTCTGAAGGTCCTCAGTACATTTGATTTAGACCAAGGGTTGGTCAGCTTCGACCAGGAGGGCTTCATCCACTTTTAATTATTTAGAGAACAACGAGTGCCAGACTTTATCTCTCATCAAGGGCAGCACATATTCCTAGGTATGATCTTCGTCGACCCCTAGATGACCAGACTTATCAGAGGCATTGGACGATAAGATTGGCTCTATGGCCAGGAGATCATGGATGGCACTGCTTGCTTGGGGATGGGCACCCTACGACTGATGGCGATGGTAATACGCTGAGGCTCTAGATGGAACCTCATCCCAACCCTTACCGAGTAGCCACTAGAGGGAGGTAAAGACGAGGATGATTAGATGGATGATGAGTTTGACAGTGAGCCATCCTTTTCGTTTAGTACTGCACTAGTGAGTGCAACCAGCCCAGTAACTTTCCTCCATCACTCAGAGATTCAGGAGCTGTGGACTAAGGTCTAGGAGCTTAGGAACGGTCAGCAGGCGATCCCCACAACCTAGGCAGGGCTTAAGGCCAACATCAGCATGCCTTAGACATTATGTCCAGGCTGGTCCTCCCCCTAATTCCTGCTCTACTGCCATCGACAGCTCATCCACCATCAAATTCAACACTGGCTAATGCAACCAAGCATTAGTTTTTGTCTTTATTTCCATTTTATCTTTAATTTTCAGTTTTCGCACTTTGTATTCATTATTTATGGCAAAAATTGGCCCTGCCTAGTTTGTACTTATTTTGAAACATTTTAGTGGAATTTTATTTTTGTTATGTAATTTTTATTTTATTGAGCTTTAATGTTCTCCCTTGTATTCACAGGAGTTTAATTGCAACACCCACCATAATTAATTGTAAAGGGGATGCTCACGCGGTCTTTTCTTGACCTTGAGTGACCTCCACTACTTAAGCACCTCAATGGACACACTAGAATGGTTTCCTGCATCAATAAACTTTTAAATATAAACTGGGGAAGTAATCATTTCTCACTACCCTAATATTATTGTTTACATTGTCTTGCATATTCATCTTTTCCACACATTGAGGACAATGTATGATGCAAGTGTGGGTGAGGAGTTTAAGATTCATTGTTATTTCTTTTACTCTCCAGGTTGTAACTTATGATGATGCATTTGAAATGCAGTGGGAGTTTCTTAGCATTAGGGTGGACACATGAAAATTTGTTCCTTTTTGAATTCTATTTGTTTTTTTAGATTGCACTCTATTCTTGGTTATTTACCTAATTAGAGCACAGAACTTCTCTATTGTAATAACTTAGATCATGTATTACTTTGTATAGTTTAGTTCAAAATATTTCAAGTGGTTTAAATTGGGAAAAAATTTTGCAAATTTGAAAGAATTTGTTTGAAAAAAAAAGACAATGTGGGACACAGAAAGAGCTACCCCTAGTAGATGTGTGAAGCTACTCTCGATAAGTCGGATACTTTGTATCCCATAATAAGAGAAAGAGATGCCGCTTTAGGAGAGTGAAATGTACCATATTCTACTAAAAGATGTAGAAAGAGATACCTCTTTTAAGCGTGAAAGCCACTTAACAAGGCCTCTTGGGAAAAGGCTACCTTAAGAGTTATGTAAAGCTACCACTTTGCAAATAAGAAGTTTTTAAAGAAATTTTTTCTATTCAAGTCATATAAGTAAAAAAAAAGTGAAATAGAGAGTTGTACATAGACACATTCAAATACCTTGAATAGAATGTTTACTATTGTTGGAACTTGAGATTTTTAGCATTCTTCTATTGTAAGGACCCGATTACTTTTGAAACTCCCCAATTCTTGAGCACTATTGGTCTTGCACTTTCTAAACTTGGTTTGTAATATTTTATGTTGCTTGGGGACAAGCAAAAGCTTAAGTGTGTGTGATTTTTATGAGTGTACAATATTTTATTATTTCATATGATTTTGTACACTCATTTGGCTAGTATTAGGATCATATTGTGGAATTCGGTGCTAAACTTAGTGTGTCTTCCATTCTCGGTCTTTGGACAGCACTTAAAGATGAGAGACAATCAAAAGAAGCAATCCATACCCAAAATGAAGTAGATGGAACTCTCTCAACATCAATTGAGTAAGGACAAGGCCAACATGATGGCTTATGGGCAACTTCCGGCCGCCTTACGACTATAAGCATCTTCCAAAGAATCTTGAGCTGGTTATAATCGCCTCTAAACCTAGTTGCTAGAAACCACTTATATAACTAAAATTTACCCAAAAGGTTGCTACAAACCAGCTTTAATGTGTAGAGCCAGCTTTATAAGAGGCAATCTAGAAGTGGATGAAAAAACCATCTATAAATCTTTATAGAGGCGGTTAAAATGACCTCTAAAACCATTTTCTAGTGTAGTATCTAAAATTAGTGCAACCAAAGAATTTAGGAACAATTACACTAGAAAGAGTGAATGGATTCAATGGAGAGAAACTAAAGACATAAGGAGAAATAAGACATCAAAAAAAGGTACAGGTTAGTTCTATAAAATTCACAATGAGCTTGAGCTTAAGGATGGAGGATCACATAATCCCTTTCCTATCAAATCACATCCTTGGGCCTCTCAGTCTATACATCTCTGCTCATGGCCACTAGCATTATGAACGAATGGGAGAAATACTACATCATATATGCCTCAAGAACCATGAGATCCAAATCTCCGTAAAAGATGATAAACATAATAAAGAAAATCATACAAACAATTTTTTTTTAACTACCACAGAGCACTTAGTTGTTGAAAGATCCAAAGAAGCCCTATATCATTACAAGTTGCAAACTTTAGGCTGTAATCAAGCAAAAGAGAGATCCTTTATAGTACTATTCATGGAGACTCCAATTGCAATGTTTTTAAAACCTGACAAGGAAGCGAACCAGCTTCATATTTGGGTCATGGGTTGGTCGGTCCGACAGGATAACCCGTTCTGGTTGGACCGGATGACATTATATATATATATATATATATATATATATATATTTAAAACAATATAAAATTATAAATATTTTGTGTGACAAATATTTATAATTTAATAAAATAAACAAAAAAAAACATGATTCCCATGTACATGTCCCCACTGCCATCTCTTCATTGTTCACTCACTTTTCATAATCCTTCTAAAATTTTCTTTAGTTCACTCTGACAGTCCCACTCACAAACAATATAAAGTTCTAAATCCCAATGGAAAGCTCTATCAGATGATTTAGGCCCCCCAGTTCTCCCACTCCTCCACCGTCATGGCTTCATTATCTCCATCAGTTCCATTTTGCCTTTTGTTCTTAGCTCTTACTATAGCACTATGAATCCAAGTCATCCATTTTTCCATCACGTGGACACTGGTATGCATCTGCTGAAATGTCTGGTGATGCTCTCTTCATTCTCCATGTGTACGATGCCATCTTCCACGGCTTCTCGGCCTCGCTCCCGCCCTCTTGTGCCGACGACCTCTGTAGCCACCTTGCCATCCTTTGACAAATATTCTCAAACCTAAAACTAGGTTTTTTCTGGTTTTTGTCCAGTCGAAGGTTCACCGATTTCAGCCGGGTTTGACCAGTTTCAATCTTGGTCAAATATTGATATTGACCTGGACTGGCTGCTGTCAGGTTCCTAGTTTTTTTGGTCTAACCTACTAGCCAAGTCCAATTTTATAAACATTGTCCTATTGACAATGTTAATGCTACCTAGCATCCACTCCATTCTGGCAAAGGGAATTTTGGATATCTAGTTAGTACATTTAGCATTGTTCTTTTAGCTTAAAATAGATAAATATGAATATTAATTTTAAAAAAAAATACATACTACCTATCTTAAATATTTTAAAATTATAGAGACAAAAATAAAAATTTAGGCAACATAGAAAGATCTAGAAATATATTTAAGCCATAAATGACAGTATGGAAGATTTGGTTATTATAAAGGACTTGTACTTGCCAGTGATGGACAAAGAAAAACCGGAGAATGAGAGTGATGATGAATTGGAAATTTTACTTCTAAAAGCTATTACAATAATTTGGCATTGGGTGGATGTAAACGATTTTCATCACATTTCCGAAGAAGTGAAGGCCGATGAACTTTGGAAAAAGTTAGAAAGCATGTATGAAAAGAAAACTTCTAAGAAGAAGGCCTCAATCATTCAAAGGCTAGTAATCTTGAAGTATATAGATGGAAGAAGTATGACAGACCATACTAGTAACTTCCAAGGCTTAGTGAACCAATTGACTTTCATGAAGATGACTCTCAAAGATGAGTTGTAAGCATTACTACTCCTAAGTTCTTTGCCAGATAGTTGAGAAACTTTGGTGGTATCTCTGAGCACTTTAGCACCATGTGGAAAGCTAACAATGGAAATGGTCAAGGAAAGACTATTGAGCGAAGAGACTAGGAGGAAGAAGAAAGGTGAAACTTCCCATGGTGCTCTTGTTTTAAAAAAAAAAAAATAGAAGTTAGTGGTACAAGCAATAGCATATGAAGACTCTTACTGGGGCATGTCAAAGAATAGGAAGAATATCAAGTGTTTTCATTGCAATAAGATGGGGCATATGGGGCATATGAAGAAAGAATGAAAAATTCTTAAGAGAGAAAAGAATAAAAGCAACAAAGAAAAGAAGGATACCAATATAGTAGCCGTAGAGGGTGACATTAGTGTTATCTGTAATGATAGCTGTATTAGTTTGGTGAGTCAAGAAAGTGATTTGATGCTTGACTCAAGAGCCTCATTTCATGTTACTCCTCAAAGTGGTCTCTTTATTACATACTCCAGTGGTGACTTTCGAGTAGTAAAGATGGGAAATAGTAGTGCATCAAAGATAGTGGGTATTGGAGTCATTTGCTTAGAGACCTGTTAGGGGCTCAAGCTAGTTCTCAAGGAGGTTAGGCATGTTCTAGACATACACCTAAATTTAATGTCGATAAGCAAGCTTGATGATGAGGGGTTTGTTAGTTGGTTTGGTTAAAGCAAGTACAAGCTCACCAAAGGTTCCCTAGTGGTTGCTAGAGGAAGAAAAATAAACACACTCTATGTTATGCAATCTATGATACACTTAGGAGAGTTGAATGCAGCTCAAAAAGATGCAAACATTGAGCTATGGTATATAAGACTTGTGTATGCCAATGAGAAAGTTCTACAGCTTCTCTATATTAAAAATCTTCTACCGAACTTTCAAGGTGCGTCTCTCAAAACATGTGCTAACTATTTAGTAGGGAAAACACATAGAGTAGCATTTCATTCTCATCACCCTACTAGAATATCAAATATTTTATATTTTATTCATATTGATGTCTATTTTATGCAAAATAAAACACTTGGGTAGATACTATTTTGTGACCTTCATTGATGATCATTCAAGGAAGGTCTGAGCAACTATTTTAAAGACCAAAGATCAAGTACTTGATGTCTTCAAGAATCTCCATGTCGAGGTTAAAAGCTAGATTGGAAAATAGTTGAAGACAGTAAGAACAAATAATGGTGGTGAGTACAGAGGATCCTTTAAGGAATACTATAGACTTCATGGAATCAGCCTTGAGAAGACTCTAGCCAAGACACCTTAGCTTAATATGTGGTTGAGAGAATAAGAAGAACAGTTGAAGAAGGAATCAGATGCATGCTCTTATGCAAAGCTTCCTAAGTCTTTTTGGGAAGGAAACTATTAGAACTGCAGTGGACATGATAAAACTTTCTCCTGCAGCAGCTCTAGATGGTGATGTGCGAAAGAGAGTATGGAGTAGGAAAGAGATTTCCTATACTCATTTGAGAGTATTTAGCTGTATGGAATTTGTTCAGATTCATGAAGATGATAGGTCTAAGCTTGACGATAAAGCAAATCAGTGCATTTTCATAGGTTATGGCCATGAGGAGTTTGGCTACATATTATGGGCTCCAGTAAACAGGAAGGTTGTAAGGAGCAAAGATGTTTGTTTCTAGAAGACCAGATGACTTAATTTGATTAGCAAGGAGAGACCTCTAGTTCCTCATTTGAGATTCATGTTAGTGATAATCTAGTTCCTTTACCTATACAGAGTTCAACTCAAAAGGGAGATATCCAAGAAAATGGTAATGATGTTGTTAGTGATGAAGTTCCTCCAGTTGAAGATGTAGAGCCAATTAAAAAAATTGAAGAAGGATCTCCAACACCACCAGTTGAAACTCAAGTGAGAAGATCAACTAGAGACCATCATCCATCTAGTAGACATAGTGTTAATGACTATGTTATGCTCAGTAATGGAGGAGTGCCTAAAAATTATGAAGAAGCCATACAAAATGAGAAGAAGAAGGAGTGGTTTAAAGCTATGCAGGAGGAGATGAGTTCCTTCTGTGAGAACCACACCTATGATTTAGTGAAGTTGACTAAGGGCAGAAGCCACTGAAGAATAAGTGGGTGTATAAGTTGAAGACTAAAAGTAATAGCTCACAACCAAAGTACAAGGCATGGTTGGTTGTGAAGGGGTTTAGTCAAAAGAAAGGTGTTGACTTTGAAAATATATTTTCTCTAGTTGTAAAGATGTCATCCATCATAGTTGTACTTGGTTTAGCTACTAGCTTAAATCTAGAAGTAGAACAACTTGATGTCAAAACAGTATTCCTTCATGGTGACTTAGAGGAGGAGATATACATGGAGTAAGCATAAGGGTTCAAAGTCAAGGGAAAAGAGAATCTAGTGTGCAAGTCAAAAAAGAGTTTGTACTGACTCAAACAAGCACCAAGGCAGTGGTATAAGAAGTTTGACTTATTCATGATGACTCAAGGGTACACAGAAGTTCTGTTGATCATTGTGTGTTTGTGAAAAAGCACACAAATGATGATTTCATTATTCTTCTATAATATGTTGATGACATTTTGATTGTTGGCCATGATGCAAGCAAGACTGAAGTCCTCAAGAGACAGTTGTGGTTGTCTCGAGAAAAATACAGTGAAACATATTCTTGGTATGAAAATCTCCTGTGGAAGGATTAATGGGAAGTTGTGGTTGTCTCAAGAAAAATACATTGATAAGATTCTTAAAATGTTTAACATAAAGAATTCCAAGGTTGTTTGTTTAATAAGTGCTTGTGTATTAGTAATAAGAAGTATTCTTTTCTTACAATAAGCATTAGTTTTCTCAGATTTTATCACTAATGCATGTGTGTTTGTGTTCTTTTGTGCATGTAGGGTTGTGGAGACAAATATAGAAGAAAGAAGCCAAAGTAGATTGCGAGTGCATCTAGTTGATGAAAACTTGGAGTTAACAAATGTGAAGACACAACTTGTGCTCAAAGACATGTTAGTGTGTGCCAACCTCCGTGGGATTCAAGGAAATATGAAAATTGGAGGAGCACAAAAGCAATCAATCTCATGTGTTCTGACATGTGCAAAGCTAGCAAGATTGTCGTCAAATGTGCTTTTATTTAAAGATGCAACTCAATCTACAGTATAGATGAGTTCCTCTTTATGTTGCCTCGATGAAAAGTGTGGATTCAGGAGTATTTTGGCCGAGTACTATAGCTGATACTGTAGCAACTTATTGTAGCAGTTACTGTTCATATGCCGCAGAAAATCAATTTCCTGGAGATCCACACGGGCGTGCATGTGGATGCCCGATTCCAGCCCTATTTAAGTCGTGATTTCAGCAGAATTTCAGAATCCTCTTTTCCATCTTTTGGCAATCTTTTCTCCACATTTGGAGGTGCCCGCGGCTAGGGTTTGGAGAGGCTTTAGCTAGGTTTTTGGAGGGGTTTACGGCCTTTGGCATCATGTTTCCTTCGAAAGAGAGTTATTGGGAGAGCTTTCGTTAGCACCGATCTGGCGAGATGTGCCCTAGGCTTGACGAGGGGACATTTGGAGAAGACGCGGCCACTCTATAAGACAA